>NC_052327.1:56414603-56417103 GCF_016432855.1 Salvelinus namaycush | reverse complement strand
TTTCACTGCACCTATCATACTGTTGTGTCTGACCCTGTAAAACAACACATTTCACTGCACCTATCGTACTGTTGTTGTGTCTGACCCTGTAAAACAACACATTTCACTGCACCTATCATACTGTTGTTGTGTCTGACCCTGTAAAACAACACATTTCACTGCACCTATCATACTGTTGTGTCTGACCCTGTAAAACAACACATTTCACTGCACCTATCATACTGTTGTGTCTGACCCTGTAAAACAACACATTTCACAGCACCTATCATACTGCTGTTGTGTCTGACCCTGTAAAACAACACATTTCACTGCACCTATCATACTGTGGTGTCTGACTCTGTAAAACAACACATTTCACTGCACCTATCATACTGTTGTGTCTGACCCTGTAAAACAACACATTTCACTGCACCTATCATACTGTTGTTGTGTCTGACCCTGTAAAACAACACATTTCACTGCACCTTTCATACTGTTGTGTCTGACCCTGTAAAACAACACATTTCACTGCACCTATCATACTGTTGTTGTGTCTGACCCTGTAAAACAACACATTTCACTGCACCTTTCATACTGTTGTGTCTGACCCTGTAAAACAACACATTTCACTGCACCTATCATACTGTTGTGTCTGACCCTGTAAAACAACACATTTCACTGCACCTATCATACTGTTGTGTCTGACTCTGTAAAACAACACATTTCACTGCACCTATCGTACTGTTGTTGTGTCTGACCCTGTAAAACAACACATTTCACAGCACCTATCATACTGTTGTGTCTGACTCTGTAAAACAACACATTTCACTGCACCTATCATACTGCTGTTGTGTCTGACCCTGTAAAACAACACATTTCACTGCACCTATCATACTGTTGTTGTGTCTGACCCTGTAAAACAACACATTTCACTGCACCTATCATACTGTTGTTGTGTCTGACCCTGTAAAACAACACATTTCACTGCACCTATCATACTGTTGTGTCTGACCCTGTAAAACAACGCATTTCACTGCACCTATCATACTGTTGTGTCTGACCCTGTAAAACAACACATTTCACTGCACCTATCATACTGTTGTGTCTGACCCTGTAAAACAACACATTTCACTGCACCTATCATACTGTTGTTGTGTCTGACCCTGTAAAACAACACATTTCACTGCACCTATCATACTGTTGTTGTGTCTGACCCTGTAAAACAACACATTTCACTGCATCTATCATACTGTTGTGTCTGACCCTGTAAAACAACACATTTCACTGCACCTATCATACTGTTGTTGTGTCTGACCCTGTAAAACAACACATTTCACTGCATCTATCATACTGTTGTGTCTGACCCTGTAAAACAACACATTTCACTGCACCTATCATACTGTGGTGTCTGACCCTGTAAAACAACACATTTCACTGCACCTATCATACTGTTGTGTCTGACCCTGTAAAACAACACATTTCACTGCACCTATCATACTGTTGTGTCTGACCCTGTAAAACAACACATTTCACTGCACCTATCATACTGTGGTGTCTGACCCTGTAAAACAACACATTTCACTGCACCTATCATACTGTGGTGTCTGACCCTGTAAAACAACACATTTCACTGCACCTATCATACTGTTGTTGTGTCTGACCCTGTAAAACAACACATTTCACTGCACCTATCATACTGTTGTGTCTGACCCTGTAAAACAACACATTTCACTGCATCTATCATACTGTTGTGTCTGACCCTGTAAAACAACACATTTCACTGCACCTATCATACTGTTGTGTCTGACCTGTAAAACAACACATTTCACTGCACTATCATACTGTTGTGTCTGACCCTGTAAAACAACACATTTCACTGCACCTATCATACTGTTGTGTCTGACCCTGTAAAACAACACATTTCACTGCACCTATCATACTGTGTTGTGTCTGACCTCTGTAAACAACCACATTTCACTGCACCTATCATACTGTTGTGTCTGACCCTGTAAACAACACATTTCACTGCACCTATCATACTGTTGTGTCTGACCTGTAAAACAACACATTTCACTGCACCTATCATACTGTTGTGGTGTCTGACCTCTGTAAAACAACACATTTCACTGCACCTATCATACTGTTTGTGTCTGACCTCCTGTAAACAACACTTTCACTGCACCTATCATACTGTGGTGTCTGACCCTGTAAAACAACACATTTCACTGCACCTATCATACTGTTGTGTGTCTGACCCTGTAAAACAACACATTTCACTGCACCTATCATACTGTTGTGTCTGACCCTGTAAAACAACACATTTCACTGCACCTATCATACTGTTGTGTCTGACCCTGTAAAACAACACATTTCACTGCACCTATCATACTGCTGTTGTGTCTGACCCTGTAAAACAACACATTTCACTGCACCTATCATACTGTTGTGTCTGACCCTGTAAAACAACACATTTCACTGCACCTATCATACTGTTGTGTCTGACCCTGTAAAACAAAACATT
>NC_052327.1:56379099-56414503 GCF_016432855.1 Salvelinus namaycush | reverse complement strand
CAGGAGATGAAAGTTGGTCTGGGGCTGACTCTTACAGCTAGGCCAGGAGATGAAAGGTTGGTCTGGGGCTGACTGTTACAGCTAGACCAGGAGATGAAAGGTTGGTCAGGGGTTGACTCTTACAGCTAGGCCAGGAGATGAAAGATTGGTCTGGGGCTGACTCTTACAGCCAGGCCAGGAGATGAAAGGTTGGTCAGGGGCTGACTCTTACAGCCAGGCCAGGAGATGAAAGGTTGGTCAGGGGCTGACTCTTACAGCTAGGCCAGGAGATGAAAGGTTGGTCTGGGGCTGACTCTTACAGCTAGACCAGGAGATGAAAGGTTGGTCTGGGGCTGACTCTTACAGCCAGACCAGGAGATGAAAGGTTGGTCTGGGGCTGACTCTTACAGCCAGACCAGGAGATGAAAGTTTGGTCTGGGGCTGACTCTCACAGCTAGACCAGGAGATGAAAGGTTGTCTTACTTAACACTGAAGGGCTGTTTGTGTCTGACTGGAGAAGCTCACTGATACTAGGATGCTTTATTAATGGACAAAGACTAGGAAACACACACACACACACCATTATTATAATGATCTAATTGACCAGGACTAAAACCCACAATCACTGAGGACCCTGCCTGCTTTCCTGCCTGCTTTCCTGCCTGCCAGCCTGCTTCTATTGGAAACGTGTTAAAGGCTTGTAATGAAGAGACTAACATTTCACTACCAAGAAGATCTGATCATCCACTGATATGTATTTACATTTTATACATCAGAGGATTTTATACAGCTGAAAGCTTGCTGACTGTTTTTTATCCAGTCGGGAAAAAATGATGTTTTATGGATCAGAGTACATTATATATATATATATTTATAAACTTGGAGCTTCAGAATGACTCATTGATTGAAGTGCATTCTACATCAAAGCACAGGCCTCTGTTACAGTCTGGTATTTGTGGATTCTATCCAACCATCCAATACTTCAGTTAACATGTTACTGATACACAGTGAAGGAGGTACGTGCCGTCCATTGTTCATTCATTTGGTTCGTTCATTTGGTTCGTTCATTTGGTTCGTTCATTTGGTTCGTTCATTTGGTTCATTCATTTGGTTCGTTCATTTGGTTCATTAATTTGGCACATCCAAACTCCTTGCACCTGAATGCCTCATAAGTTTATTTTAATTTTAACCTTTATTTAACTATGCAAGTCAGTTAAAAACAAATTCTTATTTGCAATGACAGTCTACCCTGGCTAAACCCAGACAACTCTGGGCCAATGGCATCCAGCCCTATGTGACTCCCAATCACTGCCGGTTGTGACACAGTCTGGAATTGAACCAGGGTCTGTAGTGATGCCTCTAGCACGAGAGATGCAGTGCCTTAGACCGCTGCGCTACTTGGAAGCTCAAGTTACAGGAAACTAACACACACACACACACACAAGCGTACACACGCACCTACACACACACACACACTTGTGCATGAACGTACACGTACCCACGCTCACACACGATGGGTGTCATTAGCCTAATTCCAGAAGTGTAAGGACAGAGCCCATACAGTGGTAGATACAGAACACCATTGTAGTTCTGATCATACACCCATGACAATTGTGTTGTCATGTGTTGCTGCCTCGCTATGTTGTTGTCTTTAGGTCTCTCTTCATGTGTTGCTGCCTCGCTATGTTGTTGTCTTTAGGTCTCTCTTCATGTGTTGCTGCCTCGCTATGTTGTTGTCTTTAGGTCTCTCTTCATGTGTTGCTGCCTCGCTATGTTGTTGTCTTTAGGTCTCTCTTCATGTGTTGCTGCCTCGCTATGTTGTTGTCTTTAGGTTCTCTTCATGTGTTGCTGCCTCGCTATGTTGTTGTTTTAGGTCTCTCTTAGTGTTGCTGCCTCGCTATGTGTTTGTCTTTAGGTCTCTCTTCATGTTTGCTGCCTCGCTATGTTGTTGTCTTTAGGTCTCTCTTCATGTGTTGCTGCCTCGCTATGTTGTTGTCTTTAGGTCTCTCTTCATGTGTTGCTGCCTCGCTATGTTGTTGTCTTTAGGTCTCTCTTCATGTGTTGCTGCCTCGCTATGTTGTTGTCTTTAGGTCTCTCTTCATGTGTTGCTGCCTCGCTATGTTGTTGTCTTTAGGTCTCTCTTCATGTGTTGCTGCCTCGCTATGTTGTTGTCTTTAGGTCTCTCTTCATGTGTTGCTGCCTCGCTATGTTGTTGTCTTTAGGTCTCTCTTCACGTGGTGTTGTGTTGTCTCTCTTGTTGTGATGTGTGTTTTGTCCTATATTTATATTGTATTTATTTTTTAAATTTTCAATCCCAGGCCCCTGTCCCTAGCAGGAGGCCTTTTTGGCCCTTCGCTAGACCGTCATTGTAAATAATAATTTGTTCTTAACTGACTTGCCTACTTAAATAAAGGTTAAATAAATAAAAATAAATACAGAAATAAAAAGTTACAGTAAATCAGGTGCAATGTTGTCTTTAACCTGCAGGTGGCACTAATTCACATAATTAGCACCGTATGTGGAAAATAGGGTACCTCTGTCACCACACCTCTGGTCAGGGCACGACTTCGCTACCCTTTTTTTGTTGTTGCTATTTATCATAATTTCTTTCAAATTTGCACAGATTACAACAACAGAACAGTGATAACCAACATAACGACATGATAACAACACAAGGGAGGGGGGACCTGGGTAATACCAGATCTCAAAGAGCGAGTAGCAAAAAATCCAAATCATACCAGTTCTGACCCATCTTGGTCCTTGTCCAAGTGACCATGGATGGTCCAGGCCTAGCTTATTCTTCTTCTGTTCAAACCTGCTCCAGGCCGAGCATTAAGACAGTCAACACACACACACATATACAGTTGAAGTCGGAAGTTTACATACACTTAGGTTGGAGTCATTAAAACGTGTTTTTCAACCACTCCACAAATTTCTTGTTAACAACTATAGTTTTGGCAAGTCGGTTAGGACATCTACTTTGTGCATGACAAGTAATTTTTCCAACAATTGTTTACAGACAGATTATTTAACTTATAATTCACTGTATCACAATTCCAGTGGGTCAGACGTTTACATACACTAAGTTGATTGTGCCTTTAAACAGCTTGAAAAATTCCAGAAAATGATGTCATGGCTTTAGAAGCTTCCGATAGGCTAATTTACATAATTTGAGTCAATTGGAGGTGTACCTGTGGATGTATTTCAAAGCCTACCTTCAAACTCAGTGCCTCTTTGCTTGACATCATGGGAAAATCAAAAGAAATCAGCCAAGACCTCAGAAAAAAAATTGTAGACCTCCACAAGTCTGGTTGATCCTTGGGAGCAATTTTCAAATGCCTGAAGGTACCACGTTCATCTGTACAAACAATAGTATGCATGTATAAACACCATGGGACCACGTAGCCGTCATACCGCTCAGGAAGGAGACGCGTTCTGTCTCCTAGAGATGAACGTACTTTGGTGCAAAAAGTGCAAATCAATCCCAGAACAACAGCAAAGGACATTGTTAAAATGCTGGAGGAAACAGGTACAAAAGTATCTATATCCACAGAAAAACGAGTCCTATATCGACATGACCTGAAAAGCCGCTCAGCATGGAAGAAGCCACAGCTCCAAAACCGCCATAAAAAAGCCAGACTACGGTTTGCAACTGCACATGGGGACAAAGATCGTACTTTTTGGAGAAATGTCCTCTGGTCTGATGAAACAAAAAGAGAATTGTTTGGCCATAATGTCCATCGTTATGTTTGGAGGAAAAAGGGGGATGCTTGCAAGCCGAAGTGTTTATGATAATGTATTTAAACCCTGGATTGCGGATGCTATGTATTGGACAGTGAGAGGCTTTGAAGAGACCAGTTGACCATATCCCAACCATGAAGCACGGGGGTGGCAGCATCATGTTGTGCGGGTGATTTGCTGCAGGAGGGACTGGTGCACTTCACAAAATAGATGACATTGTGAGGAAGGAAAATTATGTGGATATATTGAAGCAACAATCTCAGTCAGCGCCTGGCTTGTAAGAGTCAGCCCCTGACCAACCTTTCATCTCCTGGCCTAGCTGTAAGAGTCAGCCCCAGACCAACCTTTCATCTCCTGGCCTAGCTGTAAGAGTCAGCCCCAGACCAAACTTTCATCTCCTGGCCTAGCTGTAAGAGTCAGCCCCAGACCAACCGTTCATCTCCTGGCCTGGCTGTAAGAGTCAGCCCCAGACCAACCTTTCATCTCCTGGCCTAGCTGTAAGAGTCAGCCCCAGACCAACCTTTCATCTCCTGGTCTAGCTGTAAGAGTCAGCCCCAGGACCAACCTTTCATCTCCTGGCCAGCTGTAAGAGTCAGCCCCAGACCAAACTTTCATCTCCTGGCCTAGCTGTAAGAGCCATGCAGCCATGACCAACCTTTCATCTCCTGGCCTAGCTGTAAGAGCTCAGCCCCGACCAACCTTCATCCTCCGGCCTAGCTGTAAGAGTCAGCCCCAGACCAACTTTCATCTCCTGGCCTAGCTGTAAGAGTCAGCCCCAGACCAACCTTTCATCTCCTGGTCTAGCTGTAAGAGTCAGCCCCAGACCAACCTTTCATCTCCTGGCCTAGCTGTAAGAGTCAGCCCCAGACCAACCTTTCATCTCCTGGCCAAGCTGTAAGAGCCATGCAGCCCCTGACCAACCTTTCATCTCCTGGCCTGGCTGTAAGAGTTAGCCCCAGACCAACCTTTCATCTCCTGGCCTAGCTGTAAGAGTCAGCCCCAGACCAAACTTTCATCTCCAGGCCTAGCTGTAAGAGCCATGCAGCCCCTGACCAACCTTTCATCTCCTGGCCTGGCTGTAAGAGTTAGCCCCAGACCAACCTTTCATCTCCTGGCCTAGCTGTAAGAGTCAGCCCCAGACCAACCTTTCATCTCCTGGCCTGGCTGTAAGAGCCATGCAGCCCCAGACCAACCTTTCATCTCCTGGCCTAGCTGTAAGAGTCAGCCCCAGACCAACCGTTCATCTCCTGGCCTGGCTGTAAGAGTCAGCCCCTGACCAACCTTTCATCTCCTGGCCTAGCTGTAAGAGTCAGCCCCAGACCAACCTTTCATCTCCTGGTCTAGCTGTAAGAGTCAGCCCCAGACCAACCTTTCATCTCCTGGCCTAGCTGTAAGAGTCAGCCCCTGACCAACCTTTCATCTCCTGGCCTAGCTGTAAGAGTCAGCCCCAGACCAACCTTTCATCTTCTGGTCTAGCTGTAAGAGTCAGCCCCAGACCAAACTTTCATCTCCTGGCCTGGCTGTAAGAGTCAGCCCCAGACCAACCTTTCATCTCCTGGCCTGGCTGTAAGAGCCATGCAGCCCCAGACCAACCTTTCATCTCCTGGCCTAGCTGTAAGAGTCAGCCCCAGACCAACCGTTCATCTCCTGGCCTGGCTGTAAGAGTCAGCCCCTGACCAACCTTTCATCTCCTGGCCTAGCTGTAAGAGTCAGCCCCAGACCAACCTTTCATCTCCTGGTCTAGCTGTAAGAGTCAGCCCCAGACCAACCTTTCATCTCCTGGCCTAGCTGTAAGAGTCAGCCCCTGACCAACCTTTCATCTCCTGGCCTAGCTGTAAGAGTCAGCCCCAGACCAACCTTTCATCTTCTGGTCTAGCTGTAAGAGTCAGCCCCAGACCAAACTTTCATCTCCTGGCCTGGCTGTAAGAGTCAGCCCCAGACCAACCTTTCATCTCCTGGTCTAGCTGTAAGAGTCAGCCCCAGACCAACCTTTCATCTCCTGGCCTAGCTGTAAGAGTCAGCCCCAGACCAACCTTTCATCTCCTGGCCTGGTTGTAAGAGTCAGCCCCAGACCAACCTTTCATCTCCTGGTCTAGCTGTAAGAGTCAGCCCCAGACCAACCTTTCATCTCCTGGCCTGGCTGTAAGAGCCATGCAGCCCCAGACCAAACTTTCATCTCCTGGCCTGGCTGTAAGAGCCATTCAGCCCCAGACCAACCTTTCATCTCCTGGCCTGGCTGTAAGAGTCAGCCCCTGACCAACCTTTCACCTCCTGGCCTGGCTGTAAGTGCCATGCAGCCCCAGACCAACCTTTCATCTCCTGGCCTAGCTGTAAGAGTCAGCCCCAGACCAACCTTTCATCTCCTGGCCTAGCTGTAAGAGTCAGCCCCAGACCAACCTTTCACCTCCTGGCCAAGCTGTAAGAGTCAGCCCCAGACCAACCTTTCATCTCCTGGCCTGGCTGTAAGAGTCAGCCCCAGACCAACCTTTCATCTCCTGGCCTGGCTGTAAGAGTCAGCCCCAGACCAACCTTTCATCTCCTGGCCTAGCTGTAAGAGTCAGCCCCAGACCAAACTTTCATCTCCTGGCCTAGCTGTAAGAGCCATGCAGCCCCTGACCAACCTTTCATCTCCTGGCCTGGCTGTAAGAGTTAGCCCCAGACCAACCTTTCATCTCCTGGCCTAGCTGTAAGAGTCAGCCCCAGACCAACCTTTCATCTCCTGGCCTGGCTGTAAGAGCCATGCAGCCCCAGACCAACCTTTCATCTCCTGGCCTAGCTGTAAGAGTCAGCCCCAGACCAACCGTTCATCTCCTGGCCTGGCTGTAAGAGTCAGCCCCTGACCAACCTTTCATCTCCTGGCCTAGCTGTAAGAGTCAGCCCCAGACCAACCTTTCATCTCCTGGTCTAGCTGTAAGAGTCAGCCCCAGACCAAACTTTCATCTCCTGGCCTAGCTGTAAGAGCCATGCAGCCCCAGACCAACCTTTCATCTCCTGGCCTGGCTGTAAGAGTCAGCCCCAGACCAACCTTTCATCTCCTGGTCTAGCTGTAAGAGTCAGCCCCAGACCAACCTTTCATCTCCTGGCCTGGCTGTAAGAGCCATTCAGCCCCAGACCAACCTTTCATCTCCTGGCCTGGCTGTAAGAGTCAGCCCCTGACCAACCTTTCACCTCCTGGCCTGGCTGTAAGTGCCATGCAGCCCCAGACCAACCTTTCATCTCCTGGCCTAGCTGTAAGAGTCAGCCCCAGACCAACCTTTCATCTCCTGGCCTAGCTGTAAGAGTCAGCCCCAGACCAACCTTTCACCTCCTGGCCAAGCTGTAAGAGTCAGCCCCAGACCAACCTTTCATCTCCTGGCCTGGCTGTAAGAGTCAGCCCCAGACCAACCTTTCATCTCCTGGCCTGGCTGTAAGAGCCATGCAGCCCCAGACCAACCTTTCATCTCCTGGCCTGGCTGTAAGAGTCAGCCCCAGACCAACCTTTCATCTCCTGGCCTGGCTGTAAGAGCCATGCAGCCCCAGACCAACCTTTCATCTCCTGGTGTAGCTGTAAGAGTCAGCCCCAGACCAACCTTTCATCTCCTGGCCTGGCTGTAAGAGTCAGCCCCAGACCAAACTTTCATCTCCTGGCCTAGCTGTAAGAGCCATGCAGCCCCAGACCAACCTTTCATCTCCTGGCCTGGCTGTAAGAGTCAGCCCCAGACCAACCTTTCATCTCCTGGTCTAGCTGTAAGAGTCAGCCCCAGACCAACCTTTCATCTCCTGGCCTGGCTGTAAGAGCCATGCAGCCCCAGACTAACCTTTCATCTCCTGGCCTAGCTGTAAGAGTCAGCCCCAGACCAACCGTTCATCTCCTGGCCTGGCTGTAAGAGTCAGCCCCTGACCAACCTTTCACCTCCTGGCCTGGCTGTAAGTGCCATGCAGCCCCAGACCAACCTTTCATCTCCTGGCCTAGCTGTAAGAGTCAGCCCCAGACCAACCTTTCATCTCCTGGCCTGGCTGTAAGAGTCAGCCCCAGACCAACCTTTCACCTCCTGGCCAAGCTGTAAGAGTCAGCCCCAGACCAACCTTTCATCTCCTGGCCTGGCTGTAAGAGTCAGCCCCAGACCAACCTTTCATCTCCTGGCCTAGCTGTAAGAGCCATGCAGCCCCAGACCAACCTTTCATCTCCTGGCCTGGCTGTAAGAGTCAGCCCCAGACCAACCTTTCATCTCCTGGCCTGGCTGTAAGAGCCATGCAGCCCCAGACCAACCTTTCATCTCCTGGTGTAGCTGTAAGAGTCAGCCCCAGACCAACCTTTCACCTCCTGGCCTGGCTGTAAGTGCCATGCAGCCCCAGACCAACCTTTCATCTCCTGGCCTAGCTGTAAGAGTCAGCCCCAGACCAACCTTTCATCTCCTGGCCTAGCTGTAAGAGTCAGCCCCAGACCAACCTTTCACCTCCTGGCCAAGCTGTAAGAGTCAGCCCCAGACCAACCTTTCATCTCCTGGCCTGGCTGTAAGAGTCAGCCCCAGACCAACCTTTCATCTCCTGGCCTGGCTGTAAGAGCCATGCAGCCCCAGACCAACCTTTCATCTCCTGGCCTAGCTGTAAGAGTCAGCCCCAGACCAAACTTTCATCTCCTGGCCTAGCTGTAAGAGCCATGCAGCCCCTGACCAACCTTTCATCTCCTGGCCTGGCTGTAAGAGTTAGCCCCAGACCAACCTTTCATCTCCTGGCCTAGCTGTAAGAGTCAGCCCCAGACCAACCTTTCATCTCCTGGCCTGGCTGTAAGAGCCATGCAGCCCCAGACCAACCTTTCATCTCCTGGCCTAGCTGTAAGAGTCAGCCCCAGACCAACCGTTCATCTCCTGGCCTGGCTGTAAGAGTCAGCCCCTGACCAACCTTTCATCTCCTGGCCTAGCTGTAAGAGTCAGCCCCAGACCAACCTTTCATCTCCTGGTCTAGCTGTAAGAGTCAGCCCCAGACCAACCTTTCATCTCCTGGTCTAGCTGTAAGAGTCAGCCCCAGACCAACCTTTCATCTCCTGGCCTGGCTGTAAGAGCCATTCAGCCCCAGACCAACCTTTCATCTCCTGGCCTGGCTGTAAGAGTCAGCCCCTGACCAACCTTTCACCTCCTGGCCTGGCTGTAAGTGCCATGCAGCCCCAGACCAACCTTTCATCTCCTGGCCTAGCTGTAAGAGTCAGCCCCAGACCAACCTTTCATCTCCTGGCCTAGCTGTAAGAGTCAGCCCCAGACCAACCTTTCACCTCCTGGCCAAGCTGTAAGAGTCAGCCCCAGACCAACCTTTCATCTCCTGGCCTGGCTGTAAGAGTCAGCCCCAGACCAACCTTTCATCTCCTGGCCTGGCTGTAAGAGCCATGCAGCCCCAGACCAACCTTTCATCTCCTGGCCTGGCTGTAAGAGTCAGCCCCAGACCAACCTTTCATCTCCTGGCCTGGCTGTAAGAGCCATGCAGCCCCAGACCAACCTTTCATCTCCTGGTGTAGCTGTAAGAGTCAGCCCCAGACCAACCTTTCATCTCCTGGCCTGGCTGTAAGAGTCAGCCCCAGACCAAACTTTCATCTCCTGGCCTAGCTGTAAGAGCCATGCAGCCCCAGACCAACCTTTCATCTCCTGGCCTGGCTGTAAGAGTCAGCCCCAGACCAACCTTTCATCTCCTGGTCTAGCTGTAAGAGTCAGCCCCAGACCAACCTTTCATCTCCTGGCCTGGCTGTAAGAGCCATGCAGCCCCAGACTAACCTTTCATCTCCTGGCCTAGCTGTAAGAGTCAGCCCCAGACCAACCGTTCATCTCCTGGCCTGGCTGTAAGAGTCAGCCCCTGACCAACCTTTCACCTCCTGGCCTGGCTGTAAGTGCCATGCAGCCCCAGACCAACCTTTCATCTCCTGGCCTAGCTGTAAGAGTCAGCCCCAGACCAACCTTTCATCTCCTGGCCTAGCTGTAAGAGTCAGCCCCAGACCAACCTTTCACCTCCTGGCCAAGCTGTAAGAGTCAGCCCCAGACCAACCTTTCATCTCCTGGCCTGGCTGTAAGAGTCAGCCCCAGACCAACCTTTCATCTCCTGGCCTAGCTGTAAGAGCCATGCAGCCCCAGACCAACCTTTCATCTCCTGGCCTGGCTGTAAGAGTCAGCCCCAGACCAACCTTTCATCTCCTGGCCTGGCTGTAAGAGCCATGCAGCCCCAGACCAACCTTTCATCTCCTGGTGTAGCTGTAAGAGTCAGCCCCAGACCAACCTTTCACCTCCTGGCCTGGCTGTAAGTGCCATGCAGCCCCAGACCAACCTTTCATCTCCTGGCCTAGCTGTAAGAGTCAGCCCCAGACCAACCTTTCATCTCCTGGCCTAGCTGTAAGAGTCAGCCCCAGACCAACCTTTCACCTCCTGGCCAAGCTGTAAGAGTCAGCCCCAGACCAACCTTTCATCTCCTGGCCTGGCTGTAAGAGTCAGCCCCAGACCAACCTTTCATCTCCTGGCCTGGCTGTAAGAGCCATGCAGCCCCAGACCAACCTTTCATCTCCTGGCCTAGCTGTAAGAGTCAGCCCCAGACCAAACTTTCATCTCCTGGCCTAGCTGTAAGAGCCATGCAGCCCCTGACCAACCTTTCATCTCCTGGCCTGGCTGTAAGAGTTAGCCCCAGACCAACCTTTCATCTCCTGGCCTAGCTGTAAGAGTCAGCCCCAGACCAACCTTTCATCTCCTGGCCTGGCTGTAAGAGCCATGCAGCCCCAGACCAACCTTTCATCTCCTGGCCTAGCTGTAAGAGTCAGCCCCAGACCAACCGTTCATCTCCTGGCCTGGCTGTAAGAGTCAGCCCCTGACCAACCTTTCATCTCCTGGCCTAGCTGTAAGAGTCAGCCCCAGACCAACCTTTCATCTCCTGGTCTAGCTGTAAGAGTCAGCCCCAGACCAAACTTTCATCTCCTGGCCTAGCTGTAAGAGCCATGCAGCCCCAGACCAACCTTTCATCTCCTGGCCTGGCTGTAAGAGTCAGCCCCAGACCAACCTTTCATCTCCTGGTCTAGCTGTAAGAGTCAGCCCCAGACCAACCTTTCATCTCCTGGCCTGGCTGTAAGAGCCATTCAGCCCCAGACCAACCTTTCATCTCCTGGCCTGGCTGTAAGAGTCAGCCCCTGACCAACCTTTCACCTCCTGGCCTGGCTGTAAGTGCCATGCAGCCCCAGACCAACCTTTCATCTCCTGGCCTAGCTGTAAGAGTCAGCCCCAGACCAACCTTTCATCTCCTGGCCTAGCTGTAAGAGTCAGCCCCAGACCAACCTTTCACCTCCTGGCCAAGCTGTAAGAGTCAGCCCCAGACCAACCTTTCATCTCCTGGCCTGGCTGTAAGAGTCAGCCCCAGACCAACCTTTCATCTCCTGGCCTGGCTGTAAGAGCCATGCAGCCCCAGACCAACCTTTCATCTCCTGGCCTGGCTGTAAGAGTCAGCCCCAGACCAACCTTTCATCTCCTGGCCTGGCTGTAAGAGCCATGCAGCCCCAGACCAACCTTTCATCTCCTGGTGTAGCTGTAAGAGTCAGCCCCAGACCAACCTTTCATCTCCTGGCCTGGCTGTAAGAGTCAGCCCCAGACCAAACTTTCATCTCCTGGCCTAGCTGTAAGAGCCATGCAGCCCCAGACCAACCTTTCATCTCCTGGCCTGGCTGTAAGAGTCAGCCCCAGACCAACCTTTCATCTCCTGGTCTAGCTGTAAGAGTCAGCCCCAGACCAACCTTTCATCTCCTGGCCTGGCTGTAAGAGCCATGCAGCCCCAGACTAACCTTTCATCTCCTGGCCTAGCTGTAAGAGTCAGCCCCAGACCAACCGTTCATCTCCTGGCCTGGCTGTAAGAGTCAGCCCCTGACCAACCTTTCACCTCCTGGCCTGGCTGTAAGTGCCATGCAGCCCCAGACCAACCTTTCATCTCCTGGCCTAGCTGTAAGAGTCAGCCCCAGACCAACCTTTCATCTCCTGGCCTAGCTGTAAGAGTCAGCCCCAGACCAACCTTTCACCTCCTGGCCAAGCTGTAAGAGTCAGCCCCAGACCAACCTTTCATCTCCTGGCCTGGCTGTAAGAGTCAGCCCCAGACCAACCTTTCATCTCCTGGCCTAGCTGTAAGAGCCATGCAGCCCCAGACCAACCTTTCATCTCCTGGCCTGGCTGTAAGAGTCAGCCCCAGACCAACCTTTCATCTCCTGGCCTGGCTGTAAGAGCCATGCAGCCCCAGACCAACCTTTCATCTCCTGGTGTAGCTGTAAGAGTCAGCCCCAGACCAACCTTTCATCTCCTGGCCTGGCTGTAAGAGTCAGCCCCTGACCAACCTTTCATCTCCTGGCCTAGCTGTAAGAGTCAGCCCCAGACCAACCTTTCATCTCCTGGGCTGGCTGTAAGAGTCAGCCCCAGACCAACCTTTCATCTCCTGGCCTAGCTGTAAGAGTCAGCCCCAGACCAACCTGAAACAGAGGATGGCATAAACCTGATCCGAGCAGATGGTAAAATAGCAAAAGGTTTAATTGTTATAGGCTACAGTGGAATCAAACGTCCTCTTCGCTGTGTGTTCTCCCACTGCAACGCGCAACACCTCACAAATCATTGTCCTATTTTCTTTCTAAAACGTTTTAAAAAGTTGTACTATGCCTATAGTTCTCTAGTATCTACTGAAAAGCTGGAGTCTCATATTTTGAGAGCTTATTAAACCCACACTTGAATGACTTCTTCAAAATCTCCATGGTGACAGACAGACAGACAGACAGACAGACAGACAGACAGACAGACAGACAGACAGACAGACAGACAGACAGACAGACAGACAGACAGACAGACTGCAGTAAAACGTCCACACACTGTAGATTTTTGTTGTGTGTGTTAAAAGCTACGGTGCACCTACTACTGAGAGACATAACAACTTAGAGGAAGTTATATTTTCCCCTCCTCTGCTACAGACATTATGTGGTGAGAAAGTGCCATCTGGCAATAGCTTTCAGTCATTTTTTTATATTTTTATAGCAATAGGAGTTCTGATTTACAGGGAATGGACTGTTTTGAGTCCTGAGAGATGGAAGCTTAGAAATACATAGGCTGAGTTCCAAATGGCTCCCTATTCCTTTTAGGCCCTGGTCAAAAATAGTGCACTATATAGGGAATAGGGTTCTATAGGGCCCTGGTCTAAAGTAGTGCACTATATAGGGAATAGGGTTCTATAGGGTCCTGGTCAAAGGTAGTGCACTATATAGGGAATAGGGTTCCGTTGGGGATGCGGATCTATGTATGTCAGTCTCGGTGCAAAACATGACACTCGAATCTGGCTCATGGCGTTTTTATGAGTCCGGAGCTGCGTAAAGGATTTAAGGAGATTTATTGTCTTATTATGATCTAGCCGTTATTTCTGAAAGATACAGTAGGTAGGAACAAGTCAAAAGGTCAGTGATGGGTTACATACACCTCATTTTTTGTTGTTGAGGGGGCACTGACATCTTGTGTGTATGTGTGTATGTGTGTGTATGTGTGTCGGTGTGTGTGTGTTTCACAAGATTTCAGGAATTGTATTGTTTTATTATGGTCCAGTATGTACGACGTAATATCACTCATTAGTAGACGTAATATCACTGATGCTTAGGAGCCAATTCAACAACATTCAGTGGTGGGGTTCTACTTTCAGGGGAACTGATATGCTCTTAAAGAAACTGAGAGGACCTGCATGTTGCTGTGATGGGTTCAACCATTACAGACCTGCATGTTGCTGTGATTGGTTCAACCATTACAGACCTGCATGTTGCTGTGATTGGTTCACCCATTACAGACCTGCATGTTGCTGTGATTGGTTCAACCATTACAGACCTGCATGTTGCTGTGATTGGTTCAACCATTACAGACCTGCATGTTGCTGTGATTGGTTCAACCATTACAGTCCTGCATGTTGCTGTGATGGGTTCACCCATTACAGACCTGCATGATGCTGTGATGGGTTCAACCATGACAGACCTGCATGTTGCTGTGATTGGTTCAACCATTACAGACCTGCATGATGCTGTGATGGGTTCAACCATTACAGACCTGCATGATGCTGTGATGGGTTCAACCATTACAGACCTGAATGTTGCTGTGATGGGTTCAACCATTACAGTCCTGCATGTTGCTGTGATGGGTTCAACCATTACAGACCTGCATGATGCTGTGATGGGTTCAACCATTACAGACCTGCATGTTGCTGTGATGGGTTCACCCATTACAGACCTGCATGTTGCTGCAGTGGGTTCACCCATTACAGACCTGCATGCCCAGGTAAAGGCTATTTTCTTATCGACATAATCAATTGGACATTTAGTTAATGAAGCCAAGTGAACATCTGGACCCCAGTAGGTTCTTCCAAGGTCTATAAGGGTTGTGTGCGCGTGTGCGCGTGTGTGTGTGTGTGTGTGTGTGTGTGTGTGTGTGTGTGTGTGTGTGTGTGTGTGTGTGTGTGTGTGTCAAGGGGGCAGCTGGCCAGGTGTGTCCCCAGGTCTACTGAGGAACTGTTATTTCCTCCAGGACACCTCCTTCCTACTCTCTGGCATGCTGGGACATGAAGTCTCCAGGCTGTCCTTAGCCATCTGTCCCAATGTCACTTTAACTAAAAACACTGATAGCACTGAAGGCAAGAGGACATTTTTCCTACAAATTCAGTTTATTTTTTAAAAAGTCTTTATCGAATATTTTTCACAGTTGTGTTTTTTCATCAGTACCTTCATGTACGTGTAAAATATTACTTTTAGATGGTTGTGTATTTAATTTTTTGTTTAACTGGTGTCACGCCCTGACCGTAGAGAGCTTTTTATGTCTCTATTTTGGTTTGGTCAGGGTGTGATTTGGGTGGGCATTCTATGTTCATTTTCTATGTTTTGTATTTCTTTGTTGTTTGGCAGGGTGTGGTTCTCAATCAGAGGCAGCTGTCTATCGTTGTCTCTGATTGAGAATCATACTTAGGCAGCTTTTTCCCCACCTGTGTTTTGTGGGTAGTTGTTTTCTGTTTAGTGTTTTGCACCTGACAGGACTGTTTCGGTTATTCACTTTGTTATTTTTGTTTAGTGTTCAGTTTAAATAAAAAGTCGAGAACACTTACCACGCTGCGCTTTGGTCCGATTCCTCTTCATCCGACGACGACACCCGTTACAACTGGAATGTGTCCTGTGTGGTTGACTGTGTGGTTGACTGTGTAGTTGACTGTGTGGTTGACTGTTGGTTGTCTGTGTGGTTGACTGTGTATTTGACTGTGGGGTTGTCTCATCTAGCCATCTTAAGATGAATGCCAGCGGTGTAAAGTACTTATAAGTAAATATACTTTAAAGTACTACTTAAGTTGTTTTTTTTGTGCATCTGCGCTTTACTATTGTCACGAATGCGCTGAGAGTCAGGAAGCAAGTTCAGGGAGTGTTTTAATAAATAAACAAAACATAAAACACAAACAACGCACCAACATGAAAACAGAGTCAATAACACCTGAGGAAAGAACCAAGGGGAGTGACAGATATAGGGAAGATGATTAAGGAGGTGATGGAGTCCAGGTGAGTGTCATGAGGCGCAAGTGCGCGAGACGATGGTGACAGGTGTGTGGGATCATCAGCAGCCTGATGACCTAGAGGCCGGAGAGGGAGTATACGTGACAACTATTTCTGTTTTTGACTACTTTAACTTTTCCTGAAGAAAATAATGTACTTTTTACTCCATACATTTTCCATGACACCCAAAAGTACTTGATACCTTTTGAATTCTTAGCAGGACAGGAAAATGTTCCAATTCACACACTGAAAGAGAACATCCCTGGTCATCCCCTGCCTCTGATCTGGTGTACTCAATAAACACACATGATTCATTTGTAATTCATTTTGTCTGAGTATTGGAGTGTGCCCCTGGCTATCCGTAACATATGTAATAAAAATGGTGCTGTCTGGTTTTCATAATATAAGGGATTTGAAGTGATTTATACTTTTACTTTTGATATTTATATTTATTTTAGCAATTACATTTACTTTTGATACTATTTTAGACTTTTAACTCAAGTAGTATTTTACTGGGTGACTTTCACTTTTACTTAAGTCATTTTCTATTTAAGGTATCTTTACTTTTACCCAAGTATGACAATTGGGTACTTTTTCCCCCACTGATGAATGCACTTACTAATGTAGACGTTTATATCTCATATCACTGCATTGAATTATACAAAAAATATAAAACAAATATTGATTTCACAAATGTATTATTTGTACATTTCTTTATTAAAAAAATATAGTTATTTGTTACATTAGACTGTGTAAAACCTAGCAATACTACTTATATCTCTGAGAGTGAGGAAGATTTATAGCATTTTGCAACAAAAAAAAAACATAAATATTTGTCTCTCTGAAATGAAACCATCAAGTGATAGAGTTTTAAACAAAAACATGTCTGTTATTGAAATATCCAATCACAAGATTAGCTAGTGAAAAAATACATACATATTTTTCATAATTTCTTGATTAAACAATAAAAGCTAATTTACCAACATTTCTGAAAAAGGATATATAGCGTTTTGGAATGAAACTCTTCAAATATCAACAAATTCTATGTGGTCTTTTGAGAACATGAGAGCAAGACGCAACTTAAACACAGGCTATTTCTGCTTCCACATCCCAAACCATAACACTCTAAAGACTAATCAAACACATTACATTTGTCCCAAATAACATGACTGTAAGAGAGCCACTACAGTTGGTTTCCTCCTGGCTTGACCAGTGTGTGACTTCCACTCAGTAGCCAACCAGACCAGTCTGTGACTATCACTCAGTAGCCCAACCAGACCAGTCTGTGACTACAGTACCACTCAGTAGCCAATCAGACCAGTCTGTGACTACAGTATCACTCAGTAGCCAACCAGACCAGTCTGTGACTACAGTACCACTCAGTAGCCAATCAGACCAGTCTGTGACTACAGTATCACTCAGTAGCCAACCAGACCAGTCTGTGACTACCACTCAGTAGCCAACCAGACCAGTCTGTGACTACAGTATCACTCAGTAGCCAACCAGACCAGTCTGTGACTACAGTACATCTCAGTAGCCAACCAGACCAGTCAGTGACTACCACTCAGTAGCCAACCAGCCCAGTCTGTGACTATCACTCAGTAGCCATCCAGACCGGTCTGTGACTACAGTACCACTAAGTAGCCAACCAGACCGGTCTGTGACTACAGTACCACTAAGTAGCCAACCAGACCAGTCTGTGACTACAGTACCACTCAGTAGCCAATCAGACCAGTCTGTGACTACAGTATCACTCAGTAGCCCAACCAGACCAGTCTGTGACTACAGTACATCTCAGTAGCCAACCAGACCAGTCTGTGACTACAGTACCACTCAGTAGCCATCCAGACCAGTCTGTGACTACAGTACCACTCAGTAGCCAACCAGACCAGTCTGTGACTACAGTAGCACTCAGTAGCCCAACCAGACCAGTCTGTGACTACAGTACCACTCAGTAGCCGAACCAGACCAGTCTGTGACTACAGTACCACTCAGTAGCCAACCAGACCAGTCTGTGACTACAGTAGCACTCAGTAGCCCAACCAGACCAGTCTGTGACTACAGTAGCACTCAGTAGCCCAACCAGACCAGTCTGTGACTACAGTATCACTCAGTAGCCATCCAGACCAGTCTGTGACTACAGTAGCACTAAGTAGCCCAACCAGACCCGTCTGTGACTACCACTCAGTAGCCATCCAGACCAGTGTTGATATCACAAGCATGAAAGCATGAGCAGCCAAACCCTACCCTCACACCAATGTGTTATTGGTACCTATTCAAACCAATCCCAGCACTTCTACCTTTGCCCTAAATAAAGGTTCCCTCTTTGCTTGACCAGCCAGACCCTCTCTCTCTCCTTCACCACCCCTATGGCTCTGAGCCACAGCAAGCAGCTCAGCTCTGCCACAGGAGTGGTGATGTGTAAACACTGATGGCTTGAAAAGTGGACCTATCCAAAGAGCAAACACCACTGGAATAAGCTATGCGGTTGCTGTTACACCTGCCTTTCAGCGTAGAGAAACAGTGATCGTGTAAATGTACATCTATTGCGGTTAGCTTTGAGCCGTGATGGCGGGTACTGTGCCAGTTGCAGGCTGATCAACCTGAAACTCATACAAACTACTTTCCTTATTGGGTCTCTCTTATTAACCCCATTGAGGCTCTAAAGCACTTCTAACATTGTGTGCCAAGGGGACTGGAAATGTCACAGGCCTAATATAGCTCACTCAGTGCATGATGACATAGCTAATTCATTATCATTCATTCATGACTAGCCCTGTTTCTACTCTTCCATCCATTGTGCTGCCTCCCTCCCTCCCTCCACACACACACACACACACACACACACACACACACACACACACACACACACACACACACACACACACACACACACACACACACACACACACACACACACACACACACACACACACACACACACTACATGTATCGCTCATTAGTAGCTTCAGATCAGCCTAGTTGATGTCTGCTCCTATCATCAGCAATGTTAGTACTCTACTGACTAGAGGGACCACAGGCATCATAGACTAGCTGTACTGACTAGAGGGAACACAGGCATCATAGACTAGCTGTACTGACTAGAGGGACCACAGGCATCATAGACTAGCTGTACTGACTAGAGGGAACACAGGCATCATAGACTAGCTGTACTGACTAGAGGGAACACAGGCATCACAGACTAGCTGTACTGACTAGAGGGAACACAGGCATCATAGACTAGCTGTACTGACTAGAGGGAACACAGGCATCATAGACTAGCTGTACTGACTAGAGGGAACACAGGCATCATAGACTAGCTGTACTGACTAGAGGGACCACAGGCATCATAGACTAGCTGTACTGACTAGAGGGAACACAGGCATCATAGACTAGCTGTACTGACTAGAGGGAACACAGGCATCATAGACTAGCTCTACTGACTAGAGGGAACACAGGCATCATAGACTAGCTCTACTGACTAGAGGGAACACAGGCATCATAAACTAGCTGTACTGACTAGAGGGAACACAGGCATCATAGACTAGCTGTACTGACTAGAGGGAACACAGGCATCACAGACTAGCTGTACTGACTAGAGGGAACACAGGCATCATAGACTAGCTGTACTGACTAGAGGGAACACAGGCATCATAGACTAGCTGTACTGACTAGAGGGAACACAGGCATCATAGACTAGCTCTACTGACTAGAGGGAACACAGGCATCATAGACTAGCTGTACTGACTAGAGGGACCACAGGCATCATAGACTAGCTGTACTGACTAGAGGGAACACAGGCATCATAGACTAGCTCTACTGACTAGAGGGAACACAGGCATCATAGACTAGCTCTACTGACTAGAGGGAACACAGGCATCATAGACTAGCTCTACTGACTAGAGGGACCACAGGCATCATAGACTAGCTGTACTGACTAGAGGGACCACAGGCATCATAGACTAGCTGTACTGACTAGAGGGACCACAGGCATCATAGACTAGCTGTACTGACTAGAGGGACCACAGGCATCATAGACTAGCTGTACTGACTAGAGGGAACACAGGCATCATAGACTAGCTCTACTGACTAGAGGGACCACAGGCATCACAGACTAGCTGTACTGACTAGAGGGACCACAGGCATCACAGACTAGCTGTACTGACTAGAGGGACCACAGGCATCATAGACTAACTGTACTGACTAGAGGGACCACAGGCATCACAGACTAGCTGTACTGACTAGAGGGACCACAGGCATCATAGACTAGCTGTACTGACTAGAGGGACCACAGGCATCACAGACTAGCTGTACTGACTAGAGGGACCACAGGCATCATAGACTAGCTGTACTGACTAGAGGGAACACAGGCATCATAGACTAGCTGTACTGACTAGAGGGAACACAGGCATCACAGACTAGCTGTACTGACTAGAGGGAACACAGGCATCATAGACTAGCTGTACTGACTAGAGGGAACACAGGCATCATAGACTAGCTGTACTGACTAGAGGGAACACAGGCATCACAGACTAGCTGTACTGACTAGAGGGACCACAGGCATCATAGACTAGCTGTACTGACTAGAGGGAACACAGGCATCATAGACTAGCTGTACTGACTAGAGGGAACACAGGCATCATAGACTAGCTGTACTGACTAGAGGGAACACAGGCATCATAGACTAGCTCTACTGACTAGAGGGACCACAGGCATCATAGACTAGCTGTACTGACTAGAGGGAACACAGGCATCACAGACTAGCTGTACTGACTAGAGGGAACACAGGCATCACAGACTAGCTGTACTGACTAGAGGGACCACAGGCATCATAGACTAGCTGTACTGACTAGAGGGAACACAGGCATCATAGACTAGCTGTACTGACTAGAGGGAACACAGGCATCACAGACTAGCTGTACTGACTAGAGGGACCACAGGCATCATAGACTAGCTGTACTGACTAGAGGGAACACAGGCATCATAGACTAGCTGTACTGACTAGAGGGAACACAGGCATCATAGACTAGCTGTACTGACTAGAGGGAACACAGGCATCATAGACTAGCTCTACTGACTAGAGGGAACACAGGCATCATAGACTAGCTCTACTGACTAGAGGGAACACAGGCATCATAGACTAGCTGTACTGACTAGAGGGAACACAGGCATCATAGACTAGCTGTACTGACTAGAGGGAACACAGGCATCACAGACTAGCTGTACTGACTAGAGGGACCACAGGCATCATAGACTAGCTGTACTGACTAGAGGGAACACAGGCATCATAGACTAGCTGTACTGACTAGAGGGAACACAGGCATCATAGACTAGCTCTACTGACTAGAGGGAACACAGGCATCATAGACTAGCTCTACTGACTAGAGGGAACACAGGCATCATAGACTAGCTCTACTGACTAGAGGGAACACAGGCATCATAGACTAGCTGTACTGACTAGAGGGAACACAGGCATCATAGACTAGCTGTACTGACTAGAGGGACCACAGGCATCACAGACTAGCTGTACTGACTAGAGGGACCACAGGCATCATAGACTAGCTGTACTGACTAGAGGGAACACAGGCATCACAGACTAGCTGTACTGACTAGAGGGACCACAGGCATCACAGACTAGCTGTACTGACTAGAGGGACCACAGGCATCACAGACTAGCTCTACTGACTAGAGGGACCACAGGCATCACAGACTAGCTGTACTGACTAGAGGGACCACAGGCATCACAGACTAGCTGTACTGACTAGAGGGAACACAGGCATCACAGACTAGCTGTACTGACTAGAGGGAACACAGGCATCACAGACTAGTTGTACTGACTAGAGGGAACACAGGCATCACAGACTAGCTGTACTGACTAGAGGGAACACAGGCATCACAGACTAGTTATACTGACTAGAGGGAACACAGGCATCACAGACTAGCTGTAAACTCTAGCAGCATCACTCTTCACTGAGATGGTCTAAGAGAAGTGCCTATCGTTGACATGCTGTTTTTTATGTGTGTGTGTTTGTTGTTGTTGTTGATTGTAATTAAGGCATGATGTTGTAGAGCAATGAGGTCAATCCCAGGGCTTTCTAATCAAACCAACCCAAGAGGATCTGGCAGCCAGATAGCTACTAATTAATCTGAGTACCACACTCCCGTATTAGGATTATAGCTAACAGAGCAACAAGCTCTCACAGTCTCACTGCAGAATCCAACGTTTGTCCATAAACGTACAGTCTTGAAGGTTACGTTTAGGCATATATTCCCGAATGGTTAAGTTAAGGGTTAACACAGTTCTTATTCAGTGCAGCTGATAAAAGTCTCCTGACCCGGTGATAAGGCCACAGGAAGTGGACTATAAGCTTTGTTTACAAATCGTTTCTACTGTGGGAAACAGCATTCACCATAATAACACTAGTGTATGCTAAAGTAGCCTAACACAATACTCCTACACACTAAGAAAATAGGGTTCTTCAAGGGTTCTTTGGGAAGGTGCTGGTTCTATAGTGGAACCAAGATGACTCAAATAACCCATTGAGCCCTTCAATGGTTCTTTGCAGTTCAGAAAAGGGTTCTTTCCTCTTTTACCTATTAATATGGTAGGTAGAGTTTTTCTTGATTGATAAGACACGTTGAATGAAACTGGGGTCCACTTGGATCTCCAGCAGAACCTAATGGGTACAACAGTATTCTTTTTCATACACAATGCAAATGCTGAGCACATTTTTTCCCCCCCCCAAAAAAATAAGTAAACAAAACTCTCTACAAAAGACTCAAAAGTCAGTTGAGTCGATCAAAAGTCAACATTTTGGTCACAGCTGTTTTGGTCAAAACTTATTTGCGCAATTGTTCAACCAGGAATCAGTCCTTCTTCATGTGTGAAAGAGGTCACCTCTGAGTTGCTGTTGGCAAGAATGGATCAGACGTTCCAGGGCTAGCGCACCTGATGCACCTTAACACAATAATCACATTTCAAATCCATAATCACATCTCAAATCTATAATCACATCTCAAATCTATAATCACATCTCAAAATCAATAATCACATCTCAAAATCTATAATCACATCTCAAATCTATAATCACATCTCAAATCAATAATCACATCTCAAATCTATAATCACATCTCAAATCAATAATCACATCTCAAATCAATAATCACATCTCAAATCTATAATCAAATCTCAAATCTATAATCACATCTCAAATCTATAATCACATCTCAAAATCTATAATCACATCTCAAATCTATAATCACATCTCAAATCCATAATCACATCTCAAAATCAATAATCACATCTCAAATCCATAATCACATCTCAAATCCATAATCACATCTCAAAATCAATAATCACATCTCAAATCCATAATCACATCTCAAAATCAATAATCACATCTCAAAATCAATAATCACATCTCAAAATCAATAATCACATCTCAAAATCTATAATCACATCTCAAATCTAAATGTTATTTGTCACATGCTTCGTATACAACAGATGTAGACTAACAGTGAAATGCTTACTTAGGGACCCGTCCCAACAATACAGAGAAAAGATAGAAAGAATAGAAAAAGAATAACACAAATAATAAATACACAATGAGTAACGATAACTTGGGATGGTGTATTGCTGCAGAATGCTGTGATAGCCATGCTGGGTAAGGGTGCCTTGAAATCTAAATAAATCATTGACAGTGTCACCAGCAAAGCACTCCCACACAATCACACCTCCTCCTCTATGCTTCACGGTGGGAACCACACATGCGGAGACCATCCATTCACCTACTCTGCGTCTCACAAAGACACGGCGATTGGAACCAAAAATCGCACATTTGGACTCATCAGACCAAAGGACAGATTTCCACTGGTCTAATATCCATTGCTCATGTTTCTTGCCCCAAGCAAGTCTCTTCTTCTTATTGTTGTCCTTTAGTAGTGGTTTCTTTGCAGCAATTCGACCATGAAGGCCTGCTTCACGCAGTCTTCTCTGAACAGTTGATGTTGAGATGTGTCTGTTACTTCCACAAATTCACCTTTAACAAGGCACACCTGTTAATTGAAATTCATTCCAGGTGACTATCTAATGAGCTGGTTGAGGGATGCCAAGAGTGTGCAAAGCCGTCATCAAGGCAATGGGTGGCTAGTTTGAAGAATCTCAAATATAAAATATTTAACACTTTTTTGGTTACAACCTGATTCCATATGTGTTATTTCATAGTTTTGATGTCTACACCATTATTCTACAATGTACAAAATAGTAAAAATTAAGAAAAACCCTTGAATGAGTAGGTGTGTCTAAACTTTTGACTGGTACTGCATATATTTAATCCGTTTTGGAATGAGACTCGAAATTGAACTCAGGTGCATCCTGTTTCCATTGATCATCCTTGAGATGTTTCTACAACTTGTCCACCTGTGGTAAATTCAATTGATTGGACATGATTGGACATGATCTGGAAAGGCACACAGCTGTCTATATAAGGTCCCACAGTTGACATTGCATGTCAGATAAAAAAACAAGCCATGAGATTGAAGGAATTGTCCATAAAGCGCCGAGACAGGATTGTGTCGAGGCACAGATCTGGGGAAGGTTACCAAAAAATTTATGCAGCATTGAAGGTCCCCAAGAACACAGTGGCCTCCATCATTCTTAAATGGAAGAAGTTTGGAACCACCTAGATTCTTCCTAGAGCTGGCTGCCCGGCCAAACTGAGCAATCGGGGGCCTTGGTCAGGGAGTTGACCAAAAACCAGAGTTCCTCTGTGGAGATGGGAGAACCTTCCAGAAGGACAACCATCTTCGCAGCACTCCATTTTAGGAACCTTAAATGGTTCTTTATAGCATCGTACAGGTTCCATTTTGGAACCTTATGAACATGGTTCTTTATAGAAACTTCAAAAAAGGTTTTATATAGCACCGGAGGGGGATCTGTTATGGTTACAAGCCAAATAACCCTTACTTGGCACAATATAGAATACTTTTTTTGTGTATAGCTAACTGTAGCCATGCACAGTATTCTTAACTAAATTAGTACAGCTATGTCACGTTCATCATAATGATGAGACCAAGGCGCAGCGGGAGTAGAGTTCCACATAATTTTAGAGTTCCACATAACTCACCTAACAAAACACCGACCGACCGACCGAAACGTGAAGCTACTGATGTGCACTAAGGCAACTATACATAGACAAGATCCCACAACACAAATGAGGAAAATGGCTACCTAAATATGAACGATAAACAGCTGTCTCTGATTGGGAACCATATCAGGCCAACATAGACATACACAAACTAGAGTACCCACCCTAGTCACACCCTGACCTAACCAAAATATATAGAAAAACAGAGATATCTAAGGTCAGGGCGTGACAAGCTAGCTAACGGTAGACATGCACAATGTTCCTAGCTAAAACAGTACAGTTAGCTAACTGTAGCCATGCAGTGTTCCTAGCTAAAACAGTACAGTTAGCTAACTGTAGCCATGCACAGTGTTCCTAGCTAAAACAGTACAGTTAGCTAACTGTAGCCATGCACAGTGTTCCTAGCTAAAACAGTACAGTTAGCTAACTGTAGCCATGCACAGTGTTCCTAGCTAAAACAGTACAGTTAGCTAACTGTAGCCATGCACAGTGTTCCTAGCTAAAACAGTACAGTTAGCTAACTGTAGCCATGCACAGTGTTCCTTGCTTTGGAGCACAGTGTTGCTTTGGAGCTCTGCCGTGCGCACTTTGGAACTTTGGAAAGCTTAGAAGAAGCAGGGTTTATGTTTGTTCTGTTCGTTCAGTGGTGGTAGTGCATCTGATTTCTGTGTGTGCTTGTGTGTTTTGTGGAGCAGATAGACAGTGGACAGCTCGTGATTAGTGACAGTGGTGCTGAGCTGGGTGACAGGCTGGCTGGGTGACTCCTAGGGAAGTGGAAAATGACTTTACGAGGCCTGTGGGAGGACACACACACACACACACACACACACACACACACACACACACACACACACACACACACACACACACACACACACACACACTGCAATGTTCATTAGAGTACATAAAGTCGAAAGGCTCCACCGGGCCATTAGGCTGTGAAAGGAACCAAAGTAAACTTAAACCTGACTGTAAAAGTGAATTAGAAAGCCCGGTGCTTAATGGAAAGTTAAAAAAAATTAAAAATAAACAAACCCTCCTGCATTTACTGATTCCCTCCATTTCTCTTCCTCCTGTTTTTTCCTTTCATTATTTATATTTAACCTAGTTGAACAACAGCAGGTGAGGAGAATAAGGACAAGATAACATACTGTAATCTATAATAGAGAATGAATGATCGTGATTGTGGTTGTTGCGGTTGTTTTAGCACCCTTAAGTTGAGAAGTAAAAAATCAATGGTTGTATGTCACTCTGGATAAAAGTGTCTGCTTTATGACTAACGTGTTCATGTACAGAATTGTAATTTCTCTCTCCCTCTGTTTTCCCTACAGATGCCAGAATGGGACAACAAGAGAAGCTCAAGAGGATCTCAGGTTAGTGTTTATAACCCCTTAACACATAGAGATATACTGGCTCGTTATGCAAGAAGATAGTGGAAAAACATATATGTACATGTAGCTACCTTTGTCCCGTTTGGTCCCATGGTTCTGTTCTGTTCGTGGCAGGGCTGGCAGGCTGGCAGGGTGATAATGTACAGGTGTGCTATCTTAATTTGACCAGTTTCTCACAGCAGCTAAATATACTCCTGCAACAACAGGATTATTATGTGAAATAATGAATGGACATTTCGGTAGGGGTACATTTTTCATTAGGGCAATCGAAGTCTGAACATTTTAAGTAGCTATTACAAACTTTAGAAGCCTTTTCAAACCTTGAATACACTACAATTTTCATTTCCCTACGACAACCAGTGATCAAATGAAGATATCACATCTGTATGTTTCTATTATATATTAAATAAAGGGGTACGACACGGCTCCAGTCCAAAAGACATAAGAATCAAACAGTGCCCCCAGCCCAGGCAGTATGGTGCTGACATGGCCATATGTCACAGTTGTCTACTGTACTGTACACTATGTTCTCTAGTAATCAGGAGGATGTCTTTCTCAAGGTGAGATGGATTGGGTTCTTTTACCTTTGCTCGCTTTGTCAGGGAGTAGTGACCACACTGAGGTTTTTTTATTTTAATTTTATTTCACCTTGATTTAACTTGGCAAGTCAGTTAAGAACAAATTCTTATTTACAATGAATTTACAAATTCTTATTTACTTATTTACAAGAACAAATTATTTACAATTGGCCTAAACCGGCCAAAAACAGACGATGCTGGGCCAATTGTGCGCCGTCCTATGGGACTCCCAATCACGGCCGGTTGTGATACAGCCTGGTATTTTTTGTTATTTTTGTTATTTTATTAGGATCCCCGTTAGCTGTTGCAAAAGCAGCAGCTACTCTTCCTGGGGTCCACACAGACAAGAACAGCTCAAGGACAGAACTACACACATTTTTGGATTCAAACCAGGGTGTCTGTAGTCACGCCTCTAGAACTGAGATGCAGTGCCTTAGACCGCTGTGCCACTCGGGAGCCCAAGACAGGAACAATTATACAATGTAAAGTGTAGTGTAAAACATAGATTTAAAAACAGAATCCCAGAGTTGCATTCCAGAACATGATATAACCCTAACTGTTAACAGGTTTGTCCCTTATCTATCAGTCTTTGGCTCGCTCTTGCACCTTAAGATTGGTCCGCTGAGACAGATTATTAAGGTCTTACATTTTTCATGATCTTCTAGTCGGATGTACCAGTAATACAGACAGCTTTGTCAGTTAGCCTACAGTAAGTCTTTGCACAGAGAGAGATGGCTTTCTTAGCTACAGGTAAAAACTTGTAGCTACAGTATATTGTAGAGACTTTAACCCAACACCTAGCAACGTCGTCAGGTCGTTCAGACCTCTCGGCATAACGGTGAAGATGTTGGCTTAACCGTCGCTAGACCCGGGTTTCAGTCGGGTCAGGGCTACCCCCGGAATTCTCTAGAATATGTTATTATTGAATTACACTACCAGCATATTAAAGGAAAATTGCTCCTACCCAATGTGTTATGAGGGTTACCAAGACAGGCAAACACATTCTCTGTGATTGATGCATTCCCTGGGCTGACATTTTTATTTGGATAGGTATATTAGGGTTATTTGGATAGGTATATTAGGGTTATTTGGATAGGTATATTAGGGTTATTTGGATAGGTATATTAGGGTTATTTGGATAGGTATATTAGGGTTCTTTGGATAGGTATATTAGGGTTATTTGGATAGGAATATTAGGGTTATTTGGAGAGGTATATTAGGGTTATTTGGATAGGAATATTAGGGTTATTTGGAGAGGTATATTAGGGTTATTTGGATAGGTATATTAGGGTTATTTGGATAGGTATATTAGGGTTCTTTGGATAGGTATATTAGGGTTATTTGGATAGGTATTTTAGGGTTATTTGGATAGGTATTTTAGGGTTATTTGGAGAGGTATATTAGGGTTATTTGGAGAGGTATATTAGGGTTATTTGGAGGGGTATATTAGGGTTATTTGGAGGGGTATATTAGGGTTATTTGGATAGGTATATTAGGGTTATTTGGATAGGAATATTAGGGTTATTTGGAGAGGTATATTAGGGTTATTTGGATAGGTATATTAGGGTTATTTGGATAGGTATTTTAGGGTTATTTGGATAGGTATTTTAGGGTTATTTGGAGAGGTATATTAGGGTTATTTGGATATGTATATTAGGGTTATTTGGATAGGTATATTAGGGTTATTTGGATAGGTATATTAGGGTTCTTTGGATAGGTATATTAGGGTTATTTGGATAGGTATTTTAGGGTTATTTGGATAGGTATTTTAGGGTTATTTGGAGAGGTATATTAGGGTTATTTGGAGGGGTATATTAGGGTTATTTGGATAGGTATATTAGGGTTATTTGGATAGGTATATTAGGGTTATTTGGATAGGAATATTAGGGTTATTTGGAGAGGTATATTAGGGTTATTTGGATAGGTATATTAGGGTTATTTGGATAGGTATTTTAGGGTTATTTGGATAGGTATTTTAGGGTTATTTGGAGAGGTATATTAGGGTTATTTGGATATGTATATTAGGGTTATTTGGATAGGTATATTAGGGTTATTTGGATAGGAATATTAGGGTTATTTGGAGAGGTATATTAGGGTTATTTGGATAGGTATATTAGGGTTATTTGGATAGGTATATTAGGGTTCTTTGGATAGGTATATTAGGGTTATTTGGATAGGTATTTTAGGGTTATTTGGAGAGGTATATTAGGGTTATTTGGAGAGGTATATTAGGGTTATTTGGATAGGTATATTAGGGTTCTTTGGATAGGTATATTAGGGTTATTTGGAGGGGTATATTAGGGTTATTTGGATAGGTATATTAGGGTTATTTGGATAAGTATATTAGGGTTATTTGGATAGGTATATTATTTGGATTGGTATACGGTTATTTGGATAGGCATATTAGGGTTATTTGGATAGGTATATTAGAGGGTATTTGGATTTGTAACGATCTTCTTCATCTGAAGAACAGGAAAGATCGGACCAAAATGCAGCGTGGTACGTGTCCATGTTAACTTTATTATAACTGAACACTAAATACAAAATAACAAAAGTGAAACAACGAAAATCGAAACAGTCCTGAAAGGTGACACAACACAAAACAGGAAACAACTACCCACAAACACAGGTGGGAACAGGCTACCTAAGTATGGTTCTCAATCAGAGACAACGATAGACAGCTGCCTCTGATTGGGAACCATACCAGGCCAAACACATAGAAACAGAAAACATAGAACAAAACATAGAATGCCCACCCCAACTCACGCGCCCTGACCAAACCAAAATAGAGACATAAAAAAGGAACTAAGGTCAGGACGTGACAGGATTGGTATATTAGGTTATTTGGATAGGTATATGGGTTATAGGTTATTTGGATGTTTATCTCTCTCAGAGAGAGAGAGAATCTGAGAGAGAAAGGGAGAGAGAGAGAGAATCTGAGCGAGAAAGGGAGAGAGAGAGCGATTGACCAAGCAAAATAGAGAGAGAGAGTTTGAGGGAATTGAAGAAGAAGAAGAGAAAGAGTTCTGTGGCAGTAGTAATTCCATGCCACGCTAGCACGGCCCATGTAGTGTGTAAATCATGCAGCCTGCTCTAAAGCTGTTGACCAAAGAGACGTATTGACTTTTGCAGTGCCGTATTGTCCAACAGGCACACATTGGAGTCCTTTTCCACACCTCATCCTTTTTCCACGAAAGCATTTCCACTAAAAAGCATTTCAAATATTTTTTTGTTTGACTTGAAAACACGTTGGCTTTGGAACATTACCTGGAGAGATTATCAGAGACAAGATAAGGAGTGCTTGTTAGCCCTGATCTGTCCCATTCTGATTCATTGTTATCCGGAATAATGGAATGGTCGGAACTCGGAATTCATGGAATAGCCAAAGTTCTATGGAGCAGAGCAGACAAGCCGTAGTATCTACTCACACTGAGGGCATTTACAACAAGCTGTAAACACTTCACTCTCTTTACACTATTATCCATAGGCCTTATGGGTCATCTATAGGCCTACTGCCCTGTTATTATATATCCCCAGACAGTATCTGCTACTCAATCACTCTTGGAACAACACACTGTGTATCCCACTGTACAAGATAAAGAGCACATTACTCAAACTGTAAGATCTCTGTTTTTCTCCTTATACTTTCTGTCTACTCCTTCTCTCTCTCTTTTGTCTCGCTCTCTCCTTTCTCTCCTAAGCAGTGGCGTGTACCTCTCTATTCTTCTGTCTCCCTCTCCCCCCCCCCCCTTTTTCTCCATCCCTCCCTCCCTCCTATAGACTATAGCCACTCTGGCTCTCATCCCACTCTATAGAGGAGACTCTAGACACCTTGGCTCTCATCCCACTGTGTAGAGGAGACTCCAGCCACTCTGGCTCTCATCCCACTGTGTAGAGGAGACTATAGCCACTCTGGCTCTCATCCCACTGTGTAGAGGAGACTCTAGACACTCTGGCTCTCATCCCACTGTGTAGAGGAGACTCCAGCCACTCTGGCTCTCATCCCACTGTGTAGAGGAGACTCCAGCCACTCTAGCTCTCATCCCACTGTGTAGAGGAGACTCCAGCCACTCTGGCTCTCATCCCACTGTGTAGAGGAGACTCTAGACACTCTGGCTCTCATCCCACTGTGTAGAGGAGACTCTAGACACCTTGGCTCTCATCCCACTGTGTAGAGGAGACTCCAGCCACTCTGGCTCTCATCCCACTGTGTAGAGGAGACTATAGCCACTCTGGCTCTCATCCCACTGTGTAGAGGAGACTCTAGACACTCTGGCTCTCATCCCACTGTGTAGAGGAGACTCCAGACACCCTGGCTCTCATCCCACTGTGTAGAGGAGACTCTAGACACTCTGGCTCTCATCCCACTCTGTAGAGGAGACTCTAGACACCCTGGCTCTCATCCCACTGTGTAGAGGAGACTCTAGACACCCTGGCTCTCATCCCACTGTGTAGAGGAGACTCTAGACACCCTGGCTCTCATCCCACTGTGTAGAGGAGACTCCAGACACTCTGGCTCTCATCCCACTGTGTAGAGGAGATTCCAGCCACTCTGGCTCTCATCCCACTGTGTAGAGGAGACTCCAGCCACTCTGGCTCTCATCCCACTGTGTAGAGGAGACTCCAGCCACTCTAGCTCTCATCCCACTGTGTAGAGGAGACTCTAGACACCCTGGCTTTCATCCCACTGTGTAGAGGAGACTCTAGACACCCTGGCTCTCATCCCACTGTGTAGAGGAGACTCTAGACACCCTGGCTCTCATCCCACTGTGTAGAGGAGACTCTAGACACCCTGGCTCACATCCCACTGTGTAGAGGAGACTCTAGACACCCTGGCTCTCATCCCACTGTGTAGAGGAGACTCTAGACACCCTGGCTCTCATCCCACTGCGTAGAGGAGACTCTAGACACCCTGGCTCTACACCCCACTGCGTAGAGGAGACTCTATACACTCTGGCTCTCATCCCACTGCGTAGAGGAGACTCTAGACACTATGGCTCTCATCCCACTGTGTAGAGGAGACTCTAGACACCCTGGCTCTCATCCCACTCTATAGAGGAGACTCCAGCCACTCTGGCTCTCATCCCACTGTGTAGAGGAGATTCTAGACACTCTGGCTCTCATCCCACTCTATAGAGGAGACTCCAGCCACTCTGGCTCTCATCCCACTGTGTAGAGGAGATTCTAGACACTCTGGCTCTCATCCCACTCTATAGAGGAGACTCTAGACACCTTGGCTCTCATCCCACTGTGTAGAGGAGACTCTAGACACTCTGGCTCTCATCCCACTCTATAGAGGAGACTCCAGCCACTCTGGCTCTCATCCCACTGTGTAGAGGAGACTCTAGACACCCTGGCTCTCATCCCACTCTATAGAGGAGACTCCAGCCACTCTGGCTCTCATCCCACTGTGTAGAGGAGATTCTAGACACTCTGGCTCTCATCCCACTCTATAGGGGAGACTCTAGACACCTTGGCTCTCATCCCACTGTGTAGAGGAGACTCCAGCCACTCTGGCTCTCATCCCACTGTGTAGAGGAGACTATAGCCACTCTGGCTCTCATCCCACTGTGTAGAGGAGACTCTAGACACTCTGGCTCTCATCCCACTGTGTAGAGGAGACTCCAGCCACTCTGGCTCTCATCCCACTGTGTAGAGGAGACTCCAGCCACTCTAGCTCTCATCCCACTGTGTAGAGGAGACTCCAGCCACTCTGGCTCTCATCCCACTGTGTAGAGGAGTCTCTAGACACTCTGGCTCTCATCCCACTGTGTAGAGGAGACTCTAGACACCTTGGCTCTCATCCCACTGTGTAGAGGAGACTCCAGCCACTCTGGCTCTCATCCCACTGTGTAGAGGAGACTATAGCCACTCTGGCTCTCATCCCACTGTGTAGAGGAGACTCTAGACACTCTGGCTCTCATCCCACTGTGTAGAGGAGACTCCAGCCACTCTGGCTCTCATCCCACTGTGTAGAGGAGACTCCAGCCACTCTAGCTCTCATCCCACTGTGTAGAGGAGACTCCAGCCACTCTGGCTCTCATCCCACTGTGTAGAGGAAACTCTAGACACTCTGGCTCTCATCCCACTGTGTAGAGGAGACTCTAGACACCCTGGCTCTCATCCCACTGTGTAGAGGAGACTCCAGCCACTCTGGCTCTCATCCCACTGTGTAGAGGAGACTCCAGCCACTCTAGCTCTCATCCCACTGTGTAGAGGAGACTCCAGACACCCTGGCTCTCATCCCACTGTGTAGAGGAGACTCTAGACACTCTGGCTCTCATCCCACTCTGTAGAGGAGACTCTAGACACCCTGGCTCTCATCCCACTGTGTAGAGGAGACTCTAGACACCCTGGCTCTCATCCCACTGTGTAGAGGAGACTCTAGACACCCTGGCTCTCTTCCCACTGTGTAGAGGAGACTCCAGACACTCTGGCTCTCATCCCACTGTGTAGAGGAGATTCCAGCCACTCTGGCTCTCATCCCACTGTGTAGAGGAGACTCCAGCCACTCTGGCTCTCATCCCACTGTGTAGAGGAGACTCCAGCCACTCTAGCTCTCATCCCACTGTGTAGAGGAGACTCTAGACACCCTGGCTTTCATCCCACTGTGTAGAGGAGACTCTAGACACCCTGGCTCTCATCCCACTGTGTAGAGGAGACTCTAGACACCCTGGCTCTCATCCCACTGTGTAGAGGAGACTCTAGACACCCTGGCTCACATCCCACTGTGTAGAGGAGACTCTAGACACCCTGGCTCTCATCCCACTGTGTAGAGGAGACTCTAGACACCCTGGCTCTCATCCCACTGCGTAGAGGAGACTCTAGACACCCTGGCTCTACACCCCACTGCGTAGAGGAGACTCTATACACTCTGGCTCTCATCCCACTGCGTAGAGGAGACTCTAGACACTATGGCTCTCATCCCACTGTGTAGAGGAGACTCTAGACACCCTGGCTCTCATCCCACTCTATAGAGGAGACTCCAGCCACTCTGGCTCTCATCCCACTGTGTAGAGGAGATTCTAGACACTCTGGCTCTCATCCCACTCTATAGAGGAGACTCCAGCCACTCTGGCTCTCATCCCACTGTGTAGAGGAGATTCTAGACACTCTGGCTCTCATCCCACTCTATAGAGGAGACTCTAGACACCTTGGCTCTCATCCCACTGTGTAGAGGAGACTCTAGACACTCTGGCTCTCATCCCACTCTATAGAGGAGACTCCAGCCACTCTGGCTCTCATCCCACTGTGTAGAGGAGACTCTAGACACCCTGGCTCTCATCCCACTCTATAGAGGAGACTCCAGCCACTCTGGCTCTCATCCCACTGTGTAGAGGAGATTCTAGACACTCTGGCTCTCATCCCACTCTATAGGGGAGACTCTAGACACCTTGGCTCTCATCCCACTGTGTAGAGGAGACTCCAGCCACTCTGGCTCTCATCCCACTGTGTAGAGGAGACTATAGCCACTCTGGCTCTCATCCCACTGTGTAGAGGAGACTCTAGACACTCTGGCTCTCATCCCACTGTGTAGAGGAGACTCCAGCCACTCTGGCTCTCATCCCACTGTGTAGAGGAGACTCCAGCCACTCTAGCTCTCATCCCACTGTGTAGAGGAGACTCCAGCCACTCTGGCTCTCATCCCACTGTGTAGAGGAGTCTCTAGACACTCTGGCTCTCATCCCACTGTGTAGAGGAGACTCTAGACACCTTGGCTCTCATCCCACTGTGTAGAGGAGACTCCAGCCACTCTGGCTCTCATCCCACTGTGTAGAGGAGACTATAGCCACTCTGGCTCTCATCCCACTGTGTAGAGGAGACTCTAGACACTCTGGCTCTCATCCCACTGTGTAGAGGAGACTCCAGCCACTCTGGCTCTCATCCCACTGTGTAGAGGAGACTCCAGCCACTCTAGCTCTCATCCCACTGTGTAGAGGAGACTCCAGCCACTCTGGCTCTCATCCCACTGTGTAGAGGAAACTCTAGACACTCTGGCTCTCATCCCACTGTGTAGAGGAGACTCTAGACACCCTGGCTCTCATCCCACTGTGTAGAGGAGACTCTAGACACCATGGCTCTCATCCCACTGTGTAGAGGAGACTCTAGACACTCTGGCTCTCATCCCACTGTGTAGAGGAGACTCCAGACACCCTGGCTCTCATCCCACTGTGTAGAGGAGACTCTAGACACTCTGGCTCTCATCCCATTCTGTAGAGGAGACTCTAGACACCCTGGCTCTCATCCCACTGTGTAGAGGAGACTCTAGACACCCTGGCTCTCATCCCACTGTGTAGAGGAGACTCTAGACAACCTGGCTCTCATCCCACTGTGTAGAGGAGACTCCAGACACTCTGGCTCTCATCCCACTGTGTAGAGGAGATTCCAGCCACTCTGGCTCTCATCCCACTGTGTAGAGGAGACTCCAGCCACTCTGGCTCTCATCCCACTGTGTAGAGGAGACTCCAGCCACTCTAGCTCTCATCCCACTGTGTAGAGGAGACTCCAGCCACTCTGGCTCTCATCCCACTGTGTAGAGGAGATTCTAGACACTCTGGCTCTCATCCCACTGTGTAGAGGAGACTCTAGACACCCTGGCTTTCATCCCACTGTGTAGAGGAGACTCTAGACACCTTGGCTCTCATCCCACTGTGTAGAGGAGACTCCAGCCACTCTGGCTCTCATCCCACTGTGTCGAGGAGACTATAGCCACTCTGGCTCTCATCCCACTGTGTAGAGGAGACTCTAGACACTCTGGCTCTCATCCCACTGTGTAGAGGAGACTCCAGCCACTCTGGCTCTCATCCCACTGTGTAGAGGAGACTCCAGCCACTCTAGCTCCCATCCCACTGTGTAGAGGAGACTCCAGCCACTCTGGCTCTCATCCCACTGTGTAGAGGAAACTCTAGACACTCTGGCTCTCATCCCACTGTGTAGAGGAGACTCTAGACACCCTGGCTCTCATCCCACTGTGTAGAGGAGACTCTAGACACCCTGGCTCTCATCCCACTGTGTAGAGGAGACTCTAGACACTCTGGC
>NC_052327.1:56336599-56376599 GCF_016432855.1 Salvelinus namaycush | reverse complement strand
TAGCTAGCTTGCTAGCTGCTAGGAGGATGTCATGTCATTGGAGGAGTGAGTGAGGGACTGACTTTTTCCCCTCCTGTCGTTTTTCGGTAGCTTTACACAGCTAGAGAATTAGGTGTAATTTGGTTAGCTACCAAGAAATGTGATTTGTTTACCTAGCTAGCTAGCTATGGTGAACTTTAACGACTGTTATCCAGTTAACTTGCGTTCACAAATTAATTCTGGCTATCTACTACGATTTCAGAGCACTCTCATCTGAGTGTGCCAGAGCGCAGAATAAATGAATTTACAAACGTGCAACACCCGCTGAATATGACCGGTGTCAGTAAAAAGTAGGCAGAAAAAGTACGCTCTAGATAACATGTAAACAGCCTAACCAGCTCTGCTACGGTTAGTAATATGGAAGTAGCTAGCTGGCAATTTTAACCAGTTAGCTTGGTTGCTTGGTTGGGACAAGCATGCATTGGCAAGCAAACTGCAGAAGGCTACAATTCCCCATCGTTTATCAGTGCAATTTTGACAGCCAACTAGCTGAAAAAGTTTATTCGTTATATTTTAGCTCCTCTTGCTCTGGCAAGCATTAGTTGTTGGTCTTGTTGTTGTTGATCTGCATAACGGAGGGAGAGCCTACCTTTTCATGGTTGTTTGATCAATAGGACTGTAAAGTTCCCAAACGTGGTATATACATATTTTCACTAATCCATTCAGGTGGCATTTAGCGATCTAAAGTCGTGCTGTTGCAACTGCCTGTAAACACAGTCCAGTTCAAAGGGAATGATGGTAGGCCCTTGTGGCAAATTACATAAAAGCCCACTGTACCTCTGATTGGCTATGGCGCACCTGTATGTGTAGACTCTGGACCTGGACGAGACAGATGTTTCGACTAGGTTTCATTTCCTGCAGTGTCTATTAATTGTCCATACACAAGGCCGCTTTCCCACTCTATATTGCTGTAGAATTTTTACAAATGCCTTAATATATGTAAGGAGAGTGATGGAGTGCTGCATCAGATGACCTGGCCTCAACCCAATTGCGATGGTTTGGGATGAGTTGGACCGCAGAGTGAAGGAAAAGCAGCCAACAAGTGCAGCCAACTCCTTCAAGACTGTTGGAAAAGCATTCCAGGTGAAGCTGGTTGAGAGAATGCCAAGAGTGTGCAAAGCTGTCATCAAGGCAAAGGGTGGCTACTTTGAAGAATCTTAAATATCAAATATATTTTGATTTGTTTAACACTTTTAAAGGTTACAACATGATTCCATGTGTGTTTTTTCATAGCTTTTATGTCTTCACTATTATTCTACCTGGTAGAAAATAGTAAAAATTAAGAAAACCCCTGGAATTGGTTGGTGTGTCCAAACTTTTGACTGGTACCGTATGCGTCAGCCTACTCATTACACAAATAGGCCGTATTATATTTCAACATTAAAATCAAATTCTCTAGCCTATAGTTGTAACTTTGTAGGCCACATATGTTCCACCAGAATCGCATGTTCTCTTCTGCTTCATCATGGTTTGAACAATGTTTATAATTCCAGTCCATATAGTGCAGTATAATAGAATACTGTACAATAATACAGTTGACAATCAAAAAGATTAGGCTGGGGACTCCCGAGTGGCACAGTGGTCTAAGGCACTGCATCGCAGTGCTAGCTGTGCCACTAGAGATTCTGGGTTTCAGTCCGGTAGACCCATGTGGCGGCGCACAATTGGCCCAGCGTCGTCCGGGTTAGGGGAGGGCTTGGCCGGGGTAGGCCGTCATTGTAAATAAGAATTTGTTTTCTGACTTGCCTCATTAAATAAAGGTTATCTACATTAAAACATCTATATAATGTAGGCACATGACCAGAAGATGAATGGAAGTGACAGGACAACATACAGAAGATGAATGGAAGTGACAGGACAACATACAGAAGATGAATGGAAGTGACAGGACAATGTACAGAAGATGAATGGAAGTGACAGGACAATGTACAGAAGATGAATGGAAGTGACAGGACAATGTACAGAAGATGAATGGAAGTGACAGGACAATGTACAGAAGATGAATGGAAGTGACAGGACAACATACAGAAGATGAATGGAAGTGACAGGACAACATACAGAAGATGAATGGAAGTGACAGGACAATGTACAGAAGATGAATGGAAGTGACAGGACAACATACAGACGATGAATGGAAGTGACAGGACAATGTACAGACGATGAATGGAAGTGACAGGACAATGTACAGAAGATGAATGGAAGTGACAGGACAACATACAGAAGATGAATGGAAGTGACAGGACAATGTACAGAAGATGAATGGAAGTGACAGGACAACATACAGAAGATGAATGGAAGTGACAGGACAACGTATAGAAGATGAATGGAAGTGACAGGACAATGTACAGAAGATGAATGGAAGTGACAGGACAATGTACAGAAGATGAATGGAAGTGACAGGACAATGTACAGAAGATGAATGGAAGTGACAGGACAACATACAGACGATGAATGGAAGTGACAGGACAATGTACAGAAGATGAATGGAAGTGACAGGACAACATACAGAAGATGAATGGAAGTGACAGGACAATGTACAGAAGATGAATGGAAGTGACAGGACAACATACAGAAGATGAATGGAAGTGACAGGACAATGTACAGAAGATGAATGGAAGTGACAGGACAACATACAGAAGATGAATGGAAGTGACAGGACAATGTACAGAAGATGAATGGAAGTGACAGGACAACATACAGAAGATGAATGGAAGTGACAGGACAATGTACAGAAGATGAATGGAAGTGACAGGACAACATACAGACGATGAATGGAAGTGACAGGACAACATACAGAAGATGAATGGAAGTGACAGGACAATGTACAGAAGATGAATGGAAGTGACAGGACAATGTACAGAAGATGAATGGAAGTGACAGGACAACATACAGAAGATGAATGGAAGTGACAGGACAACATACAGAAGATGAATGGAAGTGACAGGACAACATACAGAAGATGAATGGAAGTGACAGGACAACATACAGAAGATGAATGGAAGTGACAGGACAATGTACAGAAGATGAATGGAAGTGACAGGACAATGTACAGAAGATGAATGGAAGTGACAGGACAACATACAGACGATGAATGGAAGTGACAGGACAACATACAGACGATGAATGGAAGTGACAGGACAACATACAGAAGATGAATGGAAGTGACAGGACAACATACAGAAGATGAATGGAAGTGACAGGACAATGTACAGAAGATGAATGGAAGTGACAGGACAATGTACAGAAGATGAATGGAAGTGACAGGACAACATACAGAAGATGAATGGAAGTGACAGGACAATGTACAGAAGATGAATGGAAGTGACAGGACAATGTACAGAAGATGAATGGAAGTGACAGGACAATGTACAGAAGATGAATGGAAGTGACAGGACAACATACAGAAGATGAATGGAAGTGACAGGACAACATACAGAAGATGAATGGAAGTGACAGGACAATGTACAGAAGATGAATGGAAGTGACAGGACAATGTACAGAAGATGAATGGAAGTGACAGGACAATGTACAGAAGATGAATGGAAGTGACAGGACAACATACAGACGATGAATGGAAGTGACAGGACAACATACAGAAGATGAATGGAAGTGACAGGACAACGTACAGAAGATGAATGGAAGTGACAGGACAACATACAGAAGATGAATGGAAGTGACAGGACAATGTACAGAAGATGAATGGAAGTGACAGGACAACATACAGAAGATGAATGGAAGTGACAGGACAACATACAGAAGATGAATGGAAGTGACAGGACAATGTACAGAAGATGAATGGAAGTGACAGGACAATGTACAGAAGATGAATGGAAGTGACAGGACAATGTACAGAAGATGAATGGAAGTGACAGGACAATGTACAGAAGATGAATGGAAGTGACAGGACAATGTACAGAAGATGAATGGAAGTGACAGGACAACATACAGAAGATGAATGGAAGTGACAGGACAACATACAGAAGATGAATGGAAGTGACAGGACAATGTACAGAAGATGAATGGAAGTGACAGGACAACATACAGACGATGAATGGAAGTGACAGGACAACATACAGAAGATGAATGGAAGTGACAGGACAATGTACAGAAGATGAATGGAAGTGACAGGACAACATACAGAAGATGAATGGAAGTGACCATTCGACCTCGCAGAGTATGGATACAGATACAGGATCCGAGAATGTAAATCGTGTACCGTATTTGAGGTTTAAAAAGGCTCCTAATAACATGTATTAGTCAAGAAAGATTGACACTGTATATAAAATAAATGATACATTACAGAATAAGAAAGAATAAACTGCTATCAACTAATTAAGACATGACGTGATTACACACGTCTTCAGTTCAGAATCATCTCTAAGAGAAAAGACTATGTGGGTCACACAGGTGGCTTGCGCATACAAGATTCTCAGAGTATCAGCGAATTCACTGCCCTTTTAATCAAATTGAAGAGTGACCTTGAACCCCCAACATGAATTACCAACTCGTTGAACTCTGGTGGACAAAAAGACAACACACCCAGATTCTAATCAACTTTACATTTGAATGGTATGACTGGACAACAGGACCGTGCCTGATAACCAGTCAACTCAACATATCATTTCAATCCAGTCACTTTAAAAATACATCAGCTGAAAAAAAACATACAACGCAATACGACAAATTAAAACAAAAACCAAAACCAAAGACAACAATTTAATTCACATAATAACATGAATTTAGTCAAATTCAAGTTTCAACAGTCTTCAGTCACCCCATGTCCTGTCCAGGGCTGAAGGTGCGAGTTCAGGATGTGTGCCGCTGTCTGAGCTATAAACTTATGGCCATCTAGTATATGAAAAGTGTCGTATTGAATCAACACACGGGGCAGGCTTCAGCAACCAGACAGACACCAGTATCATCTTCTCTCATTTGTCCACTATAGTCCCAGTTCCTGTCTTCTGTGCTGTCCAGTTCACAGGCCCAGATATCCTGTCCAACAGCCACATCAAAACATCAAGTTCTATTGAGCCAGACACTGTAGAAGACTACTTTACAGTCTATTTTCCTTACAGTCCACAGAAATGTGTCCTTTTTTTCTTTTAACCTACTTTTTTTTTTTTTTAGAGATGGGTACTCAGAACAAGGCCATAACCCAGCAGTAGAAGCTATTTGAAGTGACATTCAACTACTTTACAACCCCATAATGTCAACCTGCTGGTTGTAATCTGGTTCAAACCAAATCAAGCTTTGTTTACACTACCGCTCAGAGGTTAACCTCTAACGAGCCTCAACCCCGGATCCGGGATCACCCCCCACCCCCCCCACACTGATTAGCATCGCTAGCATAGCGTCACAATTAAATAGTAGCATCTAAATATCATTAAATCACAAGTCCAAGCCACCTAATGAAAGATACAGATCTTGTGAATAAAGCCACCATTTCAGATTTTTAAAATGTTTTACAGGGAAGACACAATATGTAAATCTATTAGCTAACCACGTTAGCAAAGGACACGATTTTTTTACTCCCAACAGCTTTTTCCTGCGTCAGTAGCTATCACTAATTCGACTAGATAAAAATATATATAGCCACTAACCAAGAAACAACTTCATAATATGACAGTCTGATAACATATTTATGGTATAGCATAGTTTTTTTTGGGAAAAATGTGCATTTTTCAGGTATAAATCACAGTTCTACATTGCAGCTGCAATCTGAAATAGTGCTGACCCAGCCAGAACAATTACAGAGACCAACGTCATATAACGAATTACTCATCTTAAAACATTTCAGAAAAATACACAGCGTACAGATATTGAAAGCCCAACATCTGGTGAATCCAAACAATATTTCAGATTTATTAAATGTTTTATAACGAAAACAAAATGTAGCGCTAAATTAGCATAGCTATACAAGGCAGATTCGGCTAGGCGCCCACGGTCAGTTCACATGCACAACAGATATGATATAACATCGTAAATTGGGTCTTACTATGGCTGATCTTTCATCAGAATGTTGATCAAAGTGTCCTTTGTCAAGATGAGTCGTTGGTTCCGTTCAGAAATCTTCCTTTCCCACTCCATTTAGCACAGGTACCGGTCGAGTGGCACAGATCTCTCAAATGTAAATAAATTGTGACAACGGAACACCGCAAAACTCCCAAAAAAATTCAAATAATCTGATTAAACTATATTGAAAAAACATACATTACGATGATATGGTCACATGTATCAAACAAAATTCGACACGGAGATAGTTTTCATCCATAACGCCAGCAAAACAGTACACAATCGCAGCTCCAACTCGTGCGAATCAGCAAACCGGAAGTTGTCGGTCACGCCAAAGAAATAGGTCTTATTTCACGTCAGTACCAGATAAACAAAGAATTTCTCCTCTGACGTCCTCTTGACACCCAGAGGAAGGCGAATGAGGTGTGTTTCGGGTCATAGGGGGCACGACCATATATAGGCAGAGCTTTGAAGCCAGCATAACACATCTTGATTTTATGTTCTTGGTCATGGAAAGTGCTGTGAAATGACTTCTGTATCACTCAGAGACAAAATTGAAACGGTTTTAGAAACTAGAGATTGTTTTCTTTCCAATGGTATTATTTATATGCATGTAGTAAGAGCAATAATTGAATAAGAGGCAGTTTAATCTGTTGAGCAAATTATGCTAATGGGAAAATAGCACCCCCTGTATTCTCAAGAAGTTAAGGGTCACTTAGAAATGTCCTTGTTTTCCATGAAAATATACATGAATCGAGTTGCAAAATGAATAAGAAATATAGTCAAGACGTTGACAAGGTTATAAATAATGATTTTTAATTGAAATAATAATTGTGTCCTTCAAACATTGTGTTTCGTCAAAGAATCCTCCATTTGCAGCAATTACAGCCTTGCAGACCTTTGGCGTTCTAGTTGTCAGTTTGTTGAGGTAATCTGAAGAGATTTCACCCCATGCTTCCTGAAGCACCTCCCACAAGTTGGATTGGCTTGATGGGCAGTTCTTACGTACCATACGGTCAAGCTGCTCGCACAACAGCTCAATAGGGTTGAGATCCGGTGACTGTGCTGGCCACTCTATTATAGACAGAATACCAGCTGACTGCTTCTTCCCTAGTTCTTGCATAGTGTGGAGCTGTGCTTTGGGTCATTGTCCTGTTGCAGGTGGAAATTGGCTCCAATTAAGCGCCGTCCACAGGGTATGGCATGGCATTGCAAAATGGAGTGATAGCCTTCCTTCTTCAATATCCCTTTTACCCTGTACAAATCTCCCACTTTACCACAACCAAAGCCCCCCCAGACCATCACATTGCCTCCACCATGCTTGACAGATGATGTCAAGCACTCCTCCAGTATCCTTTCATTTTTTCTGCGTCTCACAAATGTTCTTCTTTGTGATCAGAACACCTAAAAAATTGATTTGTCTGTCCATAACACTTTTTTCCAATCTTCCTCTGTCCAGTGTCTGTGTTCTTTTGCCCATCTTAATCTTTTCTTTTTATCCTGGAGTTGCCTCTTCATTGTTGACATTGAGACTGGTGTTTTGTGGGTACTATTTAATGAAGCTGCCAGTTGAGGACTTGTAAGGCATCTGTTTCTCAAACTACACACTCTATGGTACATGTCTTCTTGCTCAGTTGTGCACCGGGGCATCCCACTCCTCTTTCTATTCTGGTTAGAGCCAGTTTGCGCTGTTCTGTGAAGGGAGTAGTACACAGTGTTGTACGAGATCTTCAGTTTCTTGGCAATTTCTCACATGGAATAGCCTTCATTTCTCAGAACAAAAATAGACTGACCAGTTTCAGAAGAAAGTTTGTTTCTGGCCATTTTGAGCCTGTAATCAAACCCACAAATTATGATGCTCCAGATACTCAACTAGTCTAAAGAAGGCCAGTTTTATTGCTTCATTAATAAGCACAACAGTTTTCAGCTGTGCTAACATAATTGCAAAAGGGTTTTCTAATGATCAATTAGCCTTTTAAAAAGATAAATTTGGATTAGCTAACACAACGTGACATTGGAACACAGGAGTGATGGTTGCTGATAATGGGCCTCTGTACAGTGGCTTGCGAAAGTATTCACCCCCCCCCCTGGAATTTTTCCTATTTTGTTGCATTACAACCTGGAATTAAAATAGATTTTTTGGGGGGTTTGTATCATTTGATTTACACAACATGCCTACCACTTTGAAGATGCAAAATATTTTTTATTGTGAAACAAACCAGAAATAAGACAAAAAAACAGAACTTGAGCGTGCATAACTATTCACCCCCCTAAAGTCAATACTTTGTAGAGCCACCTTTTGCAGCAATTACAGCTGCAAGTCTCTTGGGGTATGTTTTTATAAGCTTGGCACATCTAGCCACTGTGATTTTTGCCCATTCTTCAAGGCTAAACTGCTCCAGCTCCTTCAAGTTGGATGGGTTCCGCTGGTGTAAAGCAATCTTTAAGTCATACCACAGATTCTCAAATGGATTGAGGTCTGGGCTTTGACTAGGCCATTCCAAGACATTTAAATGTTTCCCCTTAAACCACTCAAGTGTTGCTTTAGCAGTATGCTTAGGGTCATTGCACTGCGGGAAGGTGAACCTCCATCCCAGTCTCAAATCTCTGGAAGGCTGAAACAGGTTTCCCTCAAAAATGTCCCTGTATTTTGTGCCATTCATTATTCCTTAGTTTCTGACCAGTTTCCCAGTCCCTGCCGATGAAAAACATCACCACAGCATGATGCTGCCACCACCATGCTTCACTGTGGGGATGGTATTCTCGGGGTGATGAGAGGTGTTGGGTTTGCGCCAGACATAGCGTTTTCCTTCATTGTCTCATCTGACCAGAGTACCTTCTTCCATATGTTTGGGGAATCTTCCACATGCCTTTTGGCGAACACCAAACGTGTTTGGTTATTTTTTTCTTTAAGCAATGGCTTTTTTCTGGCCACTTTTCCGTAAAGCCCAGCTCTGTGGAGTGTACGGCTTAACGTGGTCCTATGGATAGATACTCCAATCTCCTCTGTGGAGCTTTGCAGCTCCTTCAGGGTTATCTTTGGTCTCTTTGTTGCTCTCTGATTAATGCCATCCTTGCCTGGTCCGTGAGTTTTGGTGGGCGGCCCTCTCTTGGCAGGTTTGTTGTGGTGCCATATTCTTTAAATTTTTTAAATAATGCATTTAATGGTGCTCCGTGGGATGTTCAAAGTTTCTGATATTTTTTCTATAACCCAACCGTGATCTGTACTAAACTGAAAGACTTAAAAAACACCTTAAGGAGAAGCAAAGCTAAAAAGGTGTGTTTTTAAGACCAGTTTTAAATACACTGCTCAAAAAAATAAAGGGAACACTTAAACAACACAATGTAACTCCAAGTCAATCACACTTGTGTGAAATCAAACTGTCCACTTAGGAAGCAACACTGATTGACAATAAATTTCACATGCTGTTGTGCAAATGGAATAGACAACAGGTGGAAATTATAGGCAATTAGCAAGACACCCCCAATAAAGGAGTGGTTCTGCAGGTGGTGACCACAGACCACTTCTCAGTTCCTATGCTTCCTGGCTGATGTTTTGGTCACTTTTGAATGCTGGCGGTGCTTTCACTCTAGTGGTAGCATGAGACGGAGTCTACAACCCACACAAGTGGCTCAGGTAGTGCAGCTCATCCAGGATGGCACATCAATGCGAGCTGTGGCAAGAAGGTTTGCTGTGTCTGTCAGCGTAGTGTCCAGAGCATGGAGGCGCTACCAGGAGACAGGCCAGTACATCAGGAGACGTGGAGGAGGCCGTAGGAGGGCAACAACCCAGCAGCAGGACCGCTACCTCCGCCTTTGTGCAAGGAGGAGCAGGAGGAGCACTGCCATAGACCTGCAAAATGACCTCCAGCAGGCCACACATGTGCATGTGTCTGCTCAAACGGTCAGAAACAGACTCCATGAGGGTGGTATGAGGGCCCGACGTCTACAGGTGGGGGTTGTGCTTACAGCCCAACACCGTGCAGGACGTTTGGCATTTGCCAGAGAACACCAAGATTGGCAAATTCGCCACTGGCGCCCTGTGCTCTTCACAAATGAAAGCAGGTTCACACTGAGCACATGTGACAGACGTGACAGAGTCTGGAGACGCCGTGGAGATCGTTCTGCTGCCTGCAACATCCTCCAGCATGACCGGTTTGGTGGTGGGTCAGTCATGGTGTGGGGTGGCATTTCTTTGGGGGGCCGCACAGCCCTCCATGTGCTCGCCAGAGGTAGCCTGACTGCCATTAGGTACCGAGATGAGATCCTCAGACCCCTTGTGAGACCATATGCTGGTGCGGTTGGCCCTGGGTTCCTCCTAATGCAAGACAATGCTAGACCTCATGTGGCTGGAGTGTGTCAGCAGTTCCTGCAAGAGGAAGGCATTGATGCTATGGACCGCCCGTTCCCCAGATCTGAATCCAATTGAGCACATCTGGGACATCATGTCTCGCTCCATCCACCAACGCCACGTTGCACCACAGACTGTCCAGGAGTTGGCGGATGCTTTAGTCCAGGTCTGGGAGGAGATCCCTCAGGAGACCATCCGCCACCTCATCAGGAGCATGCCCAGGCGTTGTAGGGAGGTCATACAGGCACGTGGAGACCACACACACTACTGAGCCTCATTTTGACTTGTTTTAAGGACATTACATCTGTAATGGCAGCCTTCCTCCTCTTCAAGAGAAGAGAAGGTGTAGCAGGGATCGGACCAACACGCAGCGTAGCCAGTGCTCAACATGTTTAATAGACGAAAACAGTGAACACTTACAACAATACAAAATAACAAAAATGTGGCAAACCGATACAGCCCTATCTGGTGCAGAGAAAACACAAAGACAGGAAACAACCACCCACAATCCCCAACACAAAACAAGCCACCTATATATGTTTCCCAATCAGAGACAACACAAAACATCTGCCTCTGATTGAGAACCATATTAGGCCAAACATAGAAACGGACAAACAAGACACACAACATAGAATGCCCACCCAGCTCACGTCCTGACCAACACTAAAACAAGCACAACACACAAGAACTATGGTCAGAACGTGACAACATCAAAGTTGGATCAGGCTGTAGTGTGGTTTTCCACTTTAATTTTGAGTGTGACTCCAAATCCAGACCTCCATGGGTTGATACATTTGATTTCCATTGATAATTTTTGTGTGATTTTGTTGTCAGCACATTCAACTATGTAAAGACAAAAGTATTTAATAAGAATATTTCATTCATTCAGATCTAGGATGTGTTATTTTAGTGTTCCCTTTATTTTTTTGAGCAGTGTATGTCCACTGTCCCCCCCCCCCCCCCCCCATATTATAATATGAATAATAATAAAGACTAAATAATAATAAAGACTAATAAAGACATTGCATTTGTCGAAGCGCTTTCATTTACAGACATAAATCACAAAGGTGTGACATAGCCAAATAGACATGTGAACCAGAGAAGGATAGTCAAGTTGTCATGAAGCTTCTCAGAATAGGAGTGCTGATGTACTGTAGGATCAAGTCCCACCTGTCAATTCTTTTAGAATCTAGGCAAAACTGATCCTGAATCAGCCCTGCTCTGAATCAGACCTACTCTGTCAATTCTGTCAATTCTTTTAGAATCTAGGCAAAACTGATCCTGAATCAGACCTGCCCTGAATCAGACCTACTCTGTCAATTCTTTTAGAATCTAGGCAAAACTGATCCTGAATCAGACCTACCCTGAATCAGAACTACTCTGTCAATTCTTTTAGAATCTAGGCAAAACTGATCCTGAATCAGCCCTGCCCTGAGAGGCTTGATACATACGGGAGGTTATGTGAAAGAGCAAGAATTCCTTTTAGCTGGGACCTCCCACTAAGAATACCCAACACAGACCACATGTACAATCTTACCCAATGTGCACCTGGACTGCATGAGTCTGGTTGCACCACAGTCTTTTTTGGCATTAATAGTTGTCCCAGTGCAAAATACACAATAACATTATCATCACCATGATACTGTCTCAGGGTTTGTCTCTGCTCTGTTGTTGGACTGGACTTCATCACTGGCATCCTCCTGTGGTATGGTAATGCTTTTTCCCTCTCCTTTCGCTGTGTGTGTGTCGGTGTGTTTATGTGTGTCTTCGTGTGTGTGTGTGTGTGTGTGTGTGTGTGTGTGTGTGTGTGTGTGTGTGTGTGTGTGTGTGTGTGTGTGTGTGTGTGTGTGTGTGTGTGTGTGTGTGTGTGTGTGTGTGAGAGAGAGAGAGAGAGAGAGAGAGAGAGAGAGAGAGAGAGAGAGAGCTAACAACCCCCTGAGGGTCAAGACAGAATCTGTCCAGCCAGCTGTTCTCTGGAAACGCTTCCCTCTTCACAAATATGTGTCTTGTCTTGTTCAGCTCACTTCTAGGAGGAGATGAGAGGGGACGGGAGGGGATTGGATGGGATGATATGGGAGGAGGAGGACAGGAAGAGGAGAGGGGGTGGAATGATAGGAGGGGTGGATGGGATGATATGAGAGGAGAGGAGGACAGGAGGAGAGGAGAGGAGGGGAGAGGAGAGGGGGTGGAATGATAGGGGAGGAGGGGAGTGGATGGGATGATATGAGAGGAGGGAAGAAGGAGGAGGAGAGGAGAGGAGGGGAGAGGGGGTGGAATGATAGGAGGAGGGGAGGAGAGAAGGAAAGGAGGAGGAGAGGAGAGGCTGGGGGGAGGAGAGGGGAGGGGATGATAAGAGAGGAGGGGAGGAGGAGGAGAGGAGAGGAGGGGAGAGGGGGTGGAATGAGAGGAGAGGGGGTGAGAGGAGAGGAGAGGGAGGGAGGGGAGGGGACGATAAGAGAGGGGGGGAGGAGGAGAGGAGAGTAGAGGTGGAGAGGGGTGGAATGAGAGGAGGAGAGGAGAGGAGGAGAGAGGAGAGGATCATATGAGAGGAGGGGAGAGGGGGTGGAATGATAGGAGAGGAGAGGAGGGGAGGAGAGGGGCTGGAAGGACAGGAGAGGAGGACAGGAGGAAGAGAGGAGATGAGAGGCTGGGGGAGGAGAGGGGAGGGAGGGGATGGGAGGGGAGCGGATGGGATGGGATGATAAGAGAGGAGGGGAGGAGGAGGAGAGGAGAGGAGGGGAGAGGGGGTGGAATGAGAGGAGAGGAGGAGAGGGGGTGGAATGAAAGGAGAGGAGAGGAGAGAGGGGGGGATGATAAGAGAGGAGGGGAGGAGGAGAGGAGAGTAGAGGTGGAGAGGAGAGGAGAGGAGAGGAGGAGAGGAAAGGAGAGGATGAGAAGGGAGGGGAGGGGATGATAAGAGAGGAGGGGAGGAGGAGAGGAGGAGAATGGAGGGGAGGGGATGATGAGAGAGGAGGGGATGATAAGAGAGGAGGAGAGGGGAAGGGAGGAGAGAGGAGGGGAGAGGATGGTTTGGAATGAGAGGAGAGGAGGAGAGGGGAGAGGAGAGGAATGATAGGAGAGGGGGAGAGGGGAGAGGAGAGGAATGGGATGAGAGGGGAGGGGAGGGGATGATAAGAGAGGAGGGGAGGAGGAGAGGAGGAGAGGAAAGGAGAGGAGGAGAATGGAGGGGAGGGGATGATAAGAGAGGAGGGGAGGGGATGATAAGAGAGGAGGAGAGGGGAAGGGAGGAGAGAGGAGGGGAGAGGATGGTTTGGAATGAGAGGATCAGAGGTGAGGAAAGGAGAGGAGGAGAGGGGAGAGGAGAGGAATGATAGGAGAGGGGGAGAGGGGAGAGGAGAGGAATGGGATGAGAGGGGAGGGGAGGGGATGATAAGAGAGGAGGAGGAGGGGAGGAGGAGGAGGGGAGGCGAGAGGGGGTGGAATGATAGGAGATGAGATGTGAGGGGAGGGGAGAGGAGGGGATGGGAGGGGATGAGAGGGGAGTGTAGCGGAGGTGAGGGGATGGAAGGGGAGGAGAGGTTAGGGGATGGGAGGGGATGAGAGGGGAGGGTAGGGGAGGTGAGAGGATGGAAGGGGAGAAGAGGGGATGTGAGAAGAGGGGAGGAGAGGTTAGGGGAGGAGAGGTTAGGGGAGGTTAGGGGATGGAAGGGGAGAAGAGGGGATGTGAGAAGAGGGGAGGAGAGGTTAGGGGATGGGAGAGGAGAGATTAGGGGATGGGAGAAGAGGGGAGGAGAGGTTAGGGGAGGTTAGGGGATGGGAGAGGAGAGAGATAGAAGAAGAGAGACAGTTGTTTCTAAATAGAGAGGATAGTGCTGCAGTAAAGTGTCATGTTCCCACCACAGGAGGTTGGTGGTTCCTTAATAGGGGAGGATGGGTTTATGGTAATGGCTGGAACGGAATCAATGGAATGGTATCAAATATATCAAACATGCCGTTCCATTTGTTCTGTTTCAGCCATTATTATGAGCCGTCCTCCCCTCAGCAGCCTCCGCTGGTTCCCACCCACACACAACACTTTCCTTTCTGCCCCCACAGTTCTGAAACGTTGGTGAATGTGAACGATTAAAATGATTGCCAATCAAAACATACCTCTGTTTCCACAAACAGACCTGAAGCCCTTTACACACACCTGTTGTGAAGACTATAAGGACAACACGTGGCCATGGTGCAAATATAAAGAGGATCATTTAGTATGCCTGCCAGCTAGCTGATGTAACCGTGAATGATCCTGTTGCTTAGTCACTTTATCCCTACCTATATGTACATATCTACCTCAATGACCTCGTACCCCCCTGCACATTGACTCAGTATTGGTAGCCTGTATATATAGCCAAGTTATTAACTCATACCCCCCTGCACATTGACTCTGTACTGGTACCCCGTGTATATAGCCAAGTTATTACCTCATACCCCCCTGCACATTGACTCTGTACTGGCACCCCGTGTATATGGCCAAGTTATTACCTCATACCCCCCTGCACATTTACTCTGTACTGGTACCCCGTGTATATAGCCAAGTTATTACCTCATACCCCCCTGCAGATTGACTCTGTACTGGCACCCCGTGTATATGGCCAAGTTATTACCTCATACCCCCCTGCACATTGACTCTGTACTGGCACCGTGTATATCGCCAAGTTATTACCTCATACCCCCCCTGCACATTGACTCTGTACTGGCACCCCGTGTATATAGCCAAGTTATTACCTCATACCCCCCTGGACATTTACTCTGTACTGGTACCCCGTGTATATAGCCAAGTTATTACCTCATACCCCCCTGCACATTGACTCTGTACTGGTACCCCGTGTATATAGCCAAGTTATTACCTCATACCCCCCTGCACATTGACTCTGTACTGCAGTTGAGGTGGTGAATGAGTGAGTGAGAGAATTCACTCATTCTCTCACTCACTCATTCACTCACGTGCTCATTCACTCACACTTGTGATGCATGGGCTGAATCAAAACCCACAGTCCCCGTGGTTATATCTGCGATGCGTGCGGGTTTAGGGTCATAGAATATTGTGTGGATGAATGGCGGCCGAGCGGGTTGAACAGAGAGAAAACAATGCAATTCATATCTATAGTATATAATATACATTGAGGTTTTACTTTCATTAAATTGATCTGGTGTTAGAGTGTAGACTCAGCCTCAGCTTTAGGGTCTAACTGTAGGGTCTAACTGTAGGGTCTAACTGTAGGGTCTAACTGTAGGGTCTAACTGTACAGAGTCTAACTGTAGGGTCTAACTGTAGGGTCTAACTGTACAGGGTCTAACTGTATAGGGTCTAACATTACAGGGTCTAACTGTAGGGTCTAATTGTAGGGTCTAACTGTATAGGGTCTATCTGTACAGGGTCTAACTGTAGGGTCTAACTGTATAGGGTCTAACTGATGATCCTGCAGGCGAAGAAGCTGGGTGTGGAGGTCCTGGGCTGGCGTGGTTACACTTGGTCTGCGATTGTGAGGCCGGTTGGACTTACTGCCAAATTCTCTAAAACAACGTTGGAGGCGACTTATGGTAGAGAAATTGGCAACTACTCTGGTGGACATTCCTGCAGTCAGCATGCCAATTGCACGCTCCTCAAAACTTGAGACGTCTGTGGCATTGTGTTGTAACAAAACTGCATATTTTAGAGTGGCCTTTTATTATCTCCAGCACAAGGTGCACCTATGTAATGATCATGCTGTTTAATTAACTTCTTGTGGTTGGGATCCCGTTAACGGGATCGATATGAAAACAGCCAGTGAAACTGCAGGGCGCAAAATTCAAAAGAACAGAAATCTCATAATTAAAATTCCTCAGACATAGAAGTATTTTACACCATTTTAAAGATAAACTTGTTGTTAATCCCACCACAGTGTCCGATTTCAAAAAGGCTTTACGACGAAAGCAAAACATATCATTATGTTAGGTGAGCACCTATTCACAGAAAAACACAGCCATTTTTCCAGCCAAAGAGAGGAGTCACTTTGATGATCTTCATCAGATGACACTCATAGGACTTCATGTTACACAATACATGTATGTTTTGTTCGATAAAGTTCATATTTATATCCAAAAATCTCAGTTTACATTGGCTCGTTATGTTCAGTAATGTTTTGCCTCCAAAACATCCGGTGATTTTGCAGAGAGCCACATCAATTTACAGAAATACTCATCATAAACATTGCTAAAAGATACAAGTATTATACATGGAACTTTAGATAAACCTCTCCTTAATGCAACCGCTGTGTCAGATTTCAAAAAAACTTTACGGAAAAAGCAAACCATGCTATAATCTGAGTACAGCACTCAGAGCCCAAACAAGCCATGAAGATATCCACCATGTTGTGGAGTCAACAGATGTCAGAATAGCATTATGAATATTCACTTACCTTTGATGATCTTCATCGGAATGCACTCCCAGGAATCCCAGTTCCACAATAAATGTTTGTTTTGTTCCATAAAGTCCATAATTTATGTCCAAATACCTCCTTTTTGTTTGCGCGTTCAGTACACAATCCAAACTCACGACGCGCGGGCAAGTCCATGCGAAAGTTCAGACGAAAAGTCATATTACAGTTCGTAGAAACATGTCAAACGAAGTATAGAATCAATCTTTAGGATGTTTTTAATATAAATCTTCAATAATGTTCCAACCGGAGAATTCCTTTGTCTTCAGAAATGCAATGGAACGCAAGCTAACTCTCTCACGTGAACGTGCGCCTGGTCAGCTCATGGCACTCTGCCAGACCCATGATTCAAAGAGCCCTCATTCCCCCCTCCTTCACAGTAGAAGCATCAAACACAGTTTTAAAGACTGTTGACATCTAGTGGAAGCCTTAGGAAGTGCAATATGACCAATATCCCACTGTATATTCGATAGGCGATGAGTTGAAAACCTACAAACCTCAGATTTCCCACTTCCTGGTTGGATTTTCTCAGATTTTTGCCTGCCATATGAGTTCTGTTTTACTCACAGACATCATTCAAACAGTTATAGAAACGTCAGATTGTTTTCTATCCAAATCTACTAATAGTATGCATATATTAGCAACTGGGCCTGAGTAGCAGGCAGTTTACTCTGGGCACCTTATTCATCCAAGCTACTCAATACTGCCCCCCAGCCATAAGAAGATAATCAGCTTCTTGATATGCCACACCTGTCAGGTGGAAGGATTATCTTGTCACTAGCGGGGATGACTACAAATTTGTGCACAACATTTGAGAGAAATACGTTTTATTTGTGCGTATGGAACATTTTTGGGATCTTTTATTTGAGCTCATTAAACATAGGGCCCTTACATGTTGTGTTTATATTTTTGTTGACTGTATAAAGCTGACACCACATAAAATACACAAAATTGCATTGAAAATCTTTCCTTTTTTTTTTTTTTTTGTTATTGCATTTTCTCCCCGGTCCCTAAACATCTTTGATGCGCAAGAGAAGCAGAGAAGAAATAGAAAACTTGACCGATGTCAACTACATTGAAGCATTCATTCTACTGATTTATGAAATTATTCTGGTGAGCGAGGGTTTACAAATAGCCAATCAAAATGTCAGAAATTAGAAGCAGAAATATAAGCCTATCAAAATGTCAGAAATTAGAAGCAGAAATATAAGCCTATCAAAATGTCAGAAATTAGAAGCGGAAATATAAGCCTATCGAAATGTCAGAAATTAGAAGCAGAAATATAAGCCTATCAAAATGTCAGAAATTAGAAGCAGAAATATAAGCCTATCAAAAGAATCGCTCCGTCCATCTTAGACTGTACATCACATTTTCTATTTGCGGGTTAGGGTTGGGCATGAGCCTCAGATTTGAATTTATCCACATATATTTGGGCGGTTGTGGATAGATTATTAGCAAAATGCGTGTGAACAAACAGCTGACCCGCGCATAACTAACACACACACACACACACACACACACACACACACACACACACACACACACACACACACACACACACACACACACACACACACACACACAGCGTGACGTCAAAACGTCAAAGCTGTGGCGGTAGACGGTGTGAAAACAGACAAAGGGGTCCGCAGGCACAAAAGGTTATAGGTCAAAGGCCACATCCCATATCAGGGATTCCTATTGACCTTAATATTAATTAACTTTACATCAATATCTGTCCAGCTGAATATAGCGTATGTTTTTAAGCCGAATGTCACAAATGATCTGTCCAAAATGTTTAAATGACTGTTTCAAATATAGTCATACAACTATTCTTATCTACTACTATTAGCACTAGCATTGCTGCTAATGATGTTGCACTCTGCTGGGAGCAGGGGATCCTTTAACGGTGTAGTATAGCGCCTGAGGAGTGTGTGTGTGTTTCTGCCGTGTGTGTGTGTGGGTGCGTGTGTGCACACGTGTGTGTGTGTGTGTGTGTGTGTGTGCATACGTGCTCCTGAACAGAATAAAGCCTTATAAACGCCTCAATGTCTTCTCTAAATGCTTTATCTCCTCATGTGGGAGTGACCGACATATGTTCCCTGTCATTCTGCCAGTCACCCAGGCAGTCCTGCACGCACATTTGCACCAAACACAGACCCCGTAACAGCCCCTTCACAGCCAGCCACCCAGGCTGACCTACACAGCAAGACATCTATTAATTAGCATCCCCATCTATCGGCCACATTAGCATCACTCATCATCTCCTGTTATCTTCTTCCCAGTCCGGTGGGCGGTGTCATAGTGTTTAGACTCAGACTAACACGGTCAGAGACAGGCAGTGTGACAACAGAGCTGGATGCTTGATTGTACATAGTAATGTCTTACTGTACTACTTCATGTATAACAGCTTTACCAGACTTACAGTGTGTTCATTACTTGGTAAATATATTTATCAAAAGTTATTTCCCTCTCGCTCTCTTCCCCCTCTCGCTCTCTTCCCCCTCTCGCTCTCTTCCTCCTCTCGCTCTCTTACCCCTCTCCCTCTCTTCCCCCTCTTCCCCCTCTCCCTCCTCTCCCTCTCTTCCCCCTCTCCCTCTCCCTCTCTCTCTCTTCCCCCTCTCCCTCTCTTCCCCCTCTCCCTCTCCCTCTCTCTCTCTTCCCCCTCTCCCTCTCTTCCCCCTCTCCCTCTCTTCCCTCTCTTCCCCCTCTTCCCTCTCTTCCCCCTCTCCCTCTCTTCTTCTCCCCCTCTCCCTCTCTTCTCTCTCTCCCTCTCTTCCCCCTCTCCCTCTCTTCCCCTCCCCCTCTCTTCCCCCTTTCCCTCTCTTCCCCCTCTCCCTCTCCTCCCCCTCTCCCTCTCTTCCCCCTCTGCAGTCGTTGGGCACCAGTGTGGTGGTGGATATAGCTGTGATGGGCGAGGCCCACGGCCTGATCTCAGACCTGCTGGCGGACCCCTCGCTGCCCCCCAACACCTGCACCTCCCTCCGTGCCGTCAGCAGCCTGCTCACCACTCAGCTCAACTTCCAGGTAAGAGCTGAACTCTATGCAAACTTTCTACGCCACTGACAGAATGTGTAAGGGCAGTGTGCAATATATATATAATGTATGATATGCAGTACCAGTCAAAAGCTTGGCCACATCTACTCATTCGAGGGTTTTTCTTTATTTTTACTATTTTCTACATTGTAGAGAAATAGTGAAGACATCAAAACCATGCAATAACACATTTGGAATCATGTAGTAACCAAAAAAGTGATAAACATATCAAAATGTTATTTATATTTGAGATTCTTCAAAGTAGCCACCCTTTGTCTTGACAGCTTTGATCACTCTTGGCGTTCTCTTAACCAGCTTCATGAGGTAGTCACCTGGAATGCATTTTAATTAACAGGTGTGCCTTGTTAAAAGTTCATTTGTGGAATTTCTTTCCTTCTTAATGCGTTTGAGCCAATCAGTTGTGTTGAATCAGGCCTTCATGGTCGAATTGCTGCAAAGAAACAACTACTAAAGGACACCAATAAGAAGAAGAGACTTGCTTGGGCCAAGAAACAAGAGCAATGGACATTAGACTGGTGGAAATCTGTCCTTTGGTCTGATGAGTCCAAATTTGAGATGTTTGGTTTATCGTGTCTTTGTGAGTTCAGGTAACACTTTGATCGAAAAGTTCAGTAAATTAAGAAGTCTGTGGAACCAGTTACTTAATAATAATTTGTTGAAACAACTAGATGATTATTTTTACAGTGATACCTCCAATTCCCGTCCTCCTCTTTCCTCCATCTCACCCCCAACTCTTGTAGGTCCTGGGAAACCAAAACAGTTTGGCAATAGAATAGTGCTTCAAAGAACTGTCTGCCAGAGACTAATGATGCTCTTTAGACTGATACTGTTCCATAGACGGTTCCTTAAGGTCCAACTACACACAGTACAGAAACTCAGTTCTCTACAGGAGAGTATTTAGTCTCCTGTCTAATGTTACCAACCGGTTCCAACCGCCGTGTCTTCGTGAGATGCAGAGTAGGTGAATGGATGATCTCCTCATGTGTGGTTCCCACCATGAAAAATGGAGAAGGAACAATGATGGTGTGGGGTGCTTTGCTGGTTACACTTTCTGTGATTTATTTAGAATACAAGGCACACTTAACCAGCATGGCTACTACAGCATTCTGCAGCGACACGCCATCCCATCTGGTTTGCGCTATCACTTGGGACTATCATTTGTTTTTCAACAGGACAATGACCCAAAACACACCTCTAGGCTGTGTAAGGGCTATTTGACAAAGAAGGAGACGGATGGAGTGCTGCATCAGATGACCTGGCCTCCACAATCACCCAACCTCATCCCAATTGAGATAGTATGGAATGAGTTGGGCCGCAGAGTGAAGGAAAAGCAGCCAACAAGTGTTCATCAACTCCTTCAAGACTGTTGGAAAAGCATTCCTCATGAAGCTGGTTGAGAGAATGCCAAGAGTGTGCAAAGCTGTCACCAAGGCAAAGGGTGGCTACTTTCAAGAATCTAAAAAATAAAATATATTTAGAATTGTTTAACACTTTTTTGGTTACTACATGATGCCATATGTGTTATTTCATAGTTTTGATGTCTTCACTATTATTATACAATGTAGAAAATAGTAAAAATAAAGAAGAACCCTCCAATGAGTAGGTGTCCAAACTTTTGACTGGTACTGTATGTGTAACTTGCAATATAGTGTATGTATTGTGTATCATTGTAGTAGTATTTATTCTTCCTGGAGTCCAAACAGGAAACAAAACAGTAAAATAAGTCAAATATATAATATCATAATATACATACCACTACATAACACTGCATAGTACTACATAACACTACATAATACTACATAATACTAGATAACACTACATAATACTACATAGTAGTACATCGTACTACATAACACTACATAGTACTACATAACACTACGTAATAATACATAATACTAGATAACACTACATGACACTACATAATACTACATAACACTACATACCACTACATAACACTACATACTACTACATACTACTACTCACGTTACATAACACTACATAGTACTACATTGTACTGCATGACACTACATAACACGATGTAATACGAAATAATACTACATAGCACTACATAATACTACATATTACTACATAATAATACATAACAATAGATAATACTAGATTTCACTACAAAATACTACATTATACTACGTTATACTTCATAACACTAAATAATACTGCATAACACTACATAATGCTACATAATGCTACATAACACGACATAACACTACATAATGCTACATAACACTACATAACACTACATAATACTGCATTGTACCACACAAAACTACATACCACTACATAATACTACATAATACTACATAACACTACATAATACTACATAACACGACATAATGCCTCATACCACTACATAATACTACATAACACTACATAATACTACAAAACACTACATAATACAACATAACACGACATAATAGGACATAATACTACATAATACTACATCATCTCCTACCTCTGCCTCATGCTTCAGAAACAGTAGATGGCTCCTGTCCTATGAGCTGTTCTGGCTTGCACAAGCCAAGGATTCGTTCAAGGCCACCCAGCTACATAATGTAATACGTAGTACAGTGTAAATTACAGTACAAAATATATATCTACGTGTCTCTTCACAGTCCCCATTGGGTCGTAAAGGTGTTTTTTTCTGGTTTTTGAATCAGTTTTTTTTGTTGCTAGCTTGTGTTACCTGGGGTGGCAGAGAGTTCCATGAAGTCGTTTTCCCAGCCTCTGTTCTGGACCTGGGGACTATGAAGAGACCTCTGGTTGAATGTCTTGTGTTATACTGATGAGTGTCTGAGCTGTGTGTCAACTGCTTGAACAGATTCGGTACCTTCAACACATCAATACCTCGCACAAAGACCAATAGTGATGCAATCAATCACTCCTCAACTTTGAGCCAGGAGAGACTGACGTGCATGTTACTGACATTTGCCCTCTGTGTACATCTAAGTGCAAGACGTGTTGCTCTGTTCTGGACCAACTGGAATTGACCTATGTTCCACCTGACCACACAACTGGGCAGTGGTCCAGGTGTGACAAAACTAGGGCCTGTAGGACCTGTCTGATCGACTGAGATGTCAAGAAAGCAGAGCAACACCTTATCATGGACAGACCTCTTTCCATTTTAGCAACGACTGAGTCTATATGTTTTGACCATGACAGATTGATATCTAGGGTTACACCCAGTAGTTTAGTCTCCTCAATTTGCCCAATAGATCTACATTAGGTTTAGGGTTAAGTGAGTGATTTGTCCCCCAATTTTTTTGTTGTTGAGATATTTAGCGCCAGCCTATTGTTAGTTACCCATTCTAGAACTGACTGGAGCTCTATGTTAAACCTATTGTTAGTTACCCATTCTAGAACTGACTGGAGCTCTATGTTAAACCTATTGTTAGTTACCCATTCTAGAACTGACTGGAGCTCTATGTTAAACCTAGTGTTAGTTACCCATTCTAGAACTGACTGGAGCTCTATGTTAAACCTATTGTTAGTCCCCCATTCTAGAACTGACTGGAGCTCTATGTTAAACCTATTGTTAGTTACCCATTCTAGAACTGACTGGAGCTCTATGTTAAACCTATTGTTAGTTACCCATTCTAGAACTGTCTGGAGCTCTATGTTAAACCTATTGTTAGTTACCCATTCTAGAACTGACTGGAGCTCTATGTTAAACCTATTGTTAGTTACCCATTCTAGAACTGACTGGAGCTCTATGTTAAACCTATTGTTAGTTACCCATTCTAGAACTGACTGGAGCTCTATGTTAAACCTATTGTTAGTTACCCATTCTAGAACTGACTGGAGCTCTATGTTAAACCTAGTGTTAGTTACCCATTCTAGAACTGACTGGAGCTCTATGTTAAACCTAGTATTAGTTACCCATTCTAGAACTGACTGGAGCTCTATGTTAAACCTATTGTTAGTTACCCATTCTAGAACTGACTGGAGCTCTATGTTAAACCTAGTATTAGTTACCCATTCTAGAACTGATTGGAGCTCTATGTTAAACCTATTGTTAGTTACCCATTCTAGAACTGACTGGAGCTCTATGTTAAACCTATTGTTAGTTACCCATTCTAGAACTGACTGGAGCTCTATGTTAAACCTATTGCTAGTTACCCATTCTACAACTGACTGGAGCTCTATGTTAAACCTATTGCTAGTTACCCATTCTAGAACTGACTGGAGCTCTATGTTAAACCTATTGTTAGTTACCCATTCTAGAACTGACTGGAGCTCTATGTTAAACCTAGTGTTAGTTACCCATTCTAGAACTGACTGGAGCTCTATGTTAAAACTAGTGTTAGTTACCCATTCTAGAACTGACTGGAGCTCTATGTTAAACCTAGTGTTAGTTACCCATTCTAGAACTGACTGGAGCTCTATGTTAAACCTAGTGTTAGTTACCCATTCTAGAACTGACTGGAGCTCTATGTTAAACCTATTGTTAGTTACCCATTCTAGAACTGACTGGAGCTCTATGTTAAACCTATTGCTAGTTACCCATTCTAGAACTGACTGGAGCTCTATGTTAAACCTATTGTTAGTTACCCATTCTAGAACTGACTGGAGCTCTATGTTAAACCTAGTGTTAGTTACCCATTCTAGAACTGATTGGAGCTCTATGTTAAACCTATTGTTAGTTACCCATTCTAGAACTGACTGGAGCTCTATGTTAAACCTATTGTTAGTTACCCATTCTAGAACTGACTGGAGCTCTATGTTAAACCTATTGCTAGTTACCCATTCTAGAACTGACTGGAGCTCTATGTTAAACCTATTGTTAGTTACCCATTCTAGAACTGACTGGAGCTCTATGTTAAACCTAGTGTTAGTTACCCATTCTAGAACTGACTGGAGCTCTATGTTAAAACTAGTGTTAGTTACCCATTCTAGAACTGACTGGAGCTCTATGTTAAACCTATTGTTAGTTACCCATTCTAGAACTGACTGGAGCTCTATGTTAAACCTATTGTTAGTTACCCATTCTAGAACTGACTGGAGCTCTATGTTAAACCTATTGTTAGTTACCCATTCTAGAACTGACTGGAGCTCTATGTTAAACCTATTGTTAGTTACCCATTCTAGAACTGACTGGAGCTCTATGTTAAACCTATTGTTAGTTACCCATTCCAGAACTGACTGGAGCTCTATGTTAAACCTAGTGTTAGTTACCCATTCCAGAACTGACTGGAGCTCTATGTTAAACCTATTGTTAGTTACCCATTCTAGAACTGACTGGAGCTCTATGTTAAACCTATTGTTAGTTACCCATTCTAGAACTGACTGGAGCTCTATGTTAAACCTATTGCTAGTTACCCATTCTAGAACTGACTGGAGCTCTATGTTAAACCTATTGTTAGTTACCCATTCTAGAACTGACTGGAGCTCTATGTTAAACCTATTGTTAGTTACCCATTCTAGAACTGACTGGAGCTCTATGTTAAACCTATTGTTAGTTACCCATTCTAGAACTGACTGGAGCTCTATGTTAAACCTATTGTTAGTTACCCATTCTAGAACTGACTGGAGCTCTATGTTAAACCTATTGTTAGTTACCCATTCTAGAACTGACTGGAGCTCTATGTTAAACCTATTGTTAGTTACCCATTCTAGAACTGACTGGAGCTCTATGTTAAACCTATTGTTAGTTACCCATTCTAGAACTGACTGGAGCTCTATGTTAAACCTATTGTTAGTTACCCATTCTAGAACTGACTGGAGCTCTATGTTAAACCTATTGTTAGTTACCCATTCTAGAACTGACTGGAGCTCTATGTTAAACCTATTGTTAGTTACCCATTCTAGAACTGACTGGAGCTCTATGTTAAACCTATTGTTAGTTACCCATTCTAGAACTGACTGGAGCTCTATGTTAAACCTATTGTTAGTTACCCATTCTAGAACTGACTGGAGCTCTATGTTAAACCTATTGTTAGTTACCCATTCTAGAACTGACTGGAGCTCTATGTTAAACCTAGTGTTAGTTACCCATTCTAGAACTGACTGGAGCTCTATGTTAAACCTATTGTTAGTTACCCATTCTAGAACTGACTGGAGCTCTATGTTAAACCTATTGTTAGTTACCCATTCTAGAACTGACTGGAGCTCTATGTTAAACCTAGTGTTAGTTACCCATTCTAGAACTGATTGGAGCTCTATGTTAAACCTATTGTTAGTTACCCATTCTAGAACTGACTGGAGCTCTATGTTAAACCTATTGTTAGTTACCCATTCTAGAACTGACTGGAGCTCTATGTTAAACCTATTGTTAGTTACCCATTCTAGAACTGACTGGAGCTCTATGTTAAACCTATTGTTAGTTACCCATTCTAGAACTGACTGGAGCTCTATGTTAAACCTATTGTTAGTTACCCATTCTAGAACTGACTGGAGCTCTATGTTAAACCTATTGTTAGTTACCCATTCCAGAACTGACTGGAGCTCTATGTTAAACCTAGTGTTAGTTACCCATTCCAGAACTGACTGGAGCTCTATGTTAAACCTATTGTTAGTTACCCATTCTAGAACTGACTGGAGCTCTATGTTAAACCTATTGTTAGTTACCCATTCTAGAACTGACTGGAGCTCTATGTTAAACCTATTGCTAGTTACCCATTCTAGAACTGACTGGAGCTCTATGTTAAACCTATTGTTAGTTACCCATTCTAGAACTGACTGGAGCCTAATGTTAAACCTATTGTTAGTTACCCATTCTAGAACTGACTGGAGCTATATGTTAAACCTATTGTTAGTTACCCATTCTAGAACTGACTGGAGCTCTATGTTAAACCTATTGTTAGTTACCCATTCTAGAACTGACTGGAGCTCTATGTTAAATCTATTGTTAGTTACCCATTCTAGAACTGACTGGAGCTCTATGTTAAACCTATTGTTAGTTACCCATTCTAGAACTGACTGGAGCTCTATGTTAAACCTATTGTTAGTTACCCATTCTAGAACTGACTGGAGCTCTATGTTAAACCTATTGTTAGTTACCCATTCTAGAACTGACTGGAGCTCTATGTTAAACCTATTGCTAGTTACCCATTCCAGAACTGACTGGAGCTCTATGTTAAACCTATTGTTAGTTACCCATTCTAGAACTGACTGGAGCTCTATGTTAAACCTATTGTTAGTTACCCATTCTAGAACTGACTGGAGCTCTATGTTAAACCTATTGTTAGTTACCCATTTTAGAACTGACTGGAGTTCTATGTTAAACCTATTGTTAGTTACCCATTCTAGAACTGACTGGAGCTCTATGTTAAACCTATTGTTTGTTACCCATTCTAGAACTGACTGGAGCTCTATGTTTAACCTATTGTTAGTTACCCATTCTAGAACTGTCTGGAGCTCTATGTTAAACCTAGTGTTAGTTACCCATTCTAGAACTGACTGGAGCTCTATGTTTAGGGTGTCATAAATTAGATGTATTCTACTGTTGTAGCCGACGTATATACAGTACTGTTGAGTCGTCAACGTACATAAACACAGGGGCTTTATTCAAGGTCAGTGGGAAGGTCATCCTCGATTGTGTTTTTGTGTTGATTGAGTACAGCTCCCCTTCCAGGTAGGAAAAGATAGCATGAGTGAGTGACAGTCTGTTTGTGCTATCATGCCAACTCTTTATCACTCATTGCCGTTCCTAACGTTTGGCTTGACAATAACAGCAACGGAGTAGGCAAGAACACAAACAGATCTGGGACCAGCTTTAATGAAAAGATGCAGGAAAAGCATGAGGAAGAGTCCTGCCCTAGTCCCTAATGTACTGCCAGTCTTTCCCAATCTGTCCATTCTGTTGCCTACCTAAAACAAAACGTGGACCACAATGGAGATAAGTATAATATATGTATTTGTATTTATGTACCGTAGGTTTACTTGGCTGAGGCACCGCTTTGTGTATGTTAAATCTGTCAAATAAAATTAAATATACAATTCTTCCAGCCCCTGCACCGTCCACGCCTCGCTCCCCTGGGCGTCAACCTGGGAGACGCCTACATCTGCTCCGACTCAGAGGAGGGGTCTGAGAAGACAGGGGAGAGGACCAATACCTTACCTAAGGTGAGGACAGATGCATGGTGGGAAAGGGAGAGGGGGAGAGGAGGGGTCTGAGAAGACAGGGGAGAGGACCAATACCTTACCTAAGGTGAGGACAGATGCATGGTGGGAAAGGGAGAGGGGGAGAGGAGGGGTCTGAGAAGACAGGGGAGAGGACCAATACCTTACCTAAGGTGAGGACAGATGCATGGTGGGAAAGGGAGAGGGGGAGAGGAGGGGTCTGAGAAGACATGGGAGAGGACCAATACCTTACCTAAGGTGAGGACAGATGCATGGTGGGAAAGGGAGAGGGGGAGAGGAGGGGCCTGAGAAGACAGGGGAGAGGACCAATACCTTACCTAAGGTGAGGACAGATGCATGGTGGGAAAGGGAGAGGGGGAGAGGAGGGGTCTGAGAAGACAGGGGAGAGGACCAATACCTTACCTAAGGTGAGGACAGATGCATGGTGGGAAAGGGAGAGGGGGAGAGGAGGGGTCTGAGAAGACAGGGGAGAGGACCAATACCTTACCTAAGGTGAGGACAGATGCATGGTGGGAAAGGGAGAGGGGGAGAGGAGGGGTCTGAGAAGACAGGGGAGAGGACCAATACCTTACCTAAGGTGAGGACAGATGCATGGTGGGAAAGGGAGAGGGGGAGAGGAGGGGCCTGAGAAGACAGGGGAGAGGACCAATACCTTACCTAAGGTGAGGACAGATGCATGGTGGGAAAGGGAGAGGGGGAGAGGAGGGGCCTGAGAAGACAGGGGAGAGGACCAATACCTTACCTAAGGTGAGGACAGATGCATGGTGGGAAAGGGAGAGGGGGAGAGGAGGGGTCTGAGAAAACAGGGGAGAGGACCAATACCTTACCTAAGGTGAGGACAGATGCATGGTGGGAAAGGGAGAGGGGGAGAGGAGGGGTCTGAGAAGACAGGGGAGAGGACCAATACCTTACCTAAGGTGAGGACAAATGCATGGTGGGAAAGGGAGATGGGCAGAGGATGGGCCTGAGAAGGGGGGGACCAATACCTTACCTAAGGAGAGGAGGGTCCTGACTGCTATACAGTGCCTTCAGAAAGTATTCACACCCCTTTACTTTTTCCACATTTAGTTTTTTTACAAAGTGGAATTCAACTTTATTTAATTTACATTTTTGGTCAACAATCCATACAAAATACTCTGTAATGTCAAAGTGAAATTTTTACATTTGTAAAAATGAATATATCTTGATTCGATAAATATTCATCCCCCTAAGTCAATACATGTTAGAATCACCTTTGTCAGCGGTTACAGCTGTGAGTCTTTCTGGGTAAGTCTCTGAGTGCTTTGCACACCTGAATTGTAAAATATTTGCACATTATTCTTTAAAAAATTCTTCAAGCTTTGTCATGTTGGTTGTTAATCATTGCTAGACAGCCATTTTTAAGTCTTGCCATAGATTTGAAAGCCAATTGAAGTCAAATCTGTAACTAGGCCACTCGGGAACATTCAATGTCATCTTGGTAAGCAATTGCAGTGTGTATTTGGCCTTGTGTTTAAGGTTATTGTCCTGCTGAAAGGTGAATTTGTCCTGCTGAAAGGTGAATTTGTCCTGCTGAAAGGTGAATTTGTCCTGCTGAAAGGTGGATTTGTCCTGCTGAAAGGTGAATTTGTCCTGCTGAAAGGTGAATTTGTCCTGCTGAAAGGTGAATTTGTCCTGCTGAAAGGTGAATTTGTCCTGCTGAAAGGTGAATTTGTCCTGCTGAAAGGTGAATTTGTCCTGCTGAAAGGTGAATTTGTCCTGCTGAAAGGTGAATTTGTCCTGCTGAAAGGTGGATTTGTCCTGCTGAAAGGTGAATTTGTCCTGCTGAAAGGTGGATTTGTCCTGCTGAAAGGTGAATTTGTCCTGCTGAAAGGTGAATTTGTCCTGCTGAAAGGTGAATTTGTCTCCCAGTATCTGTTGGAAATAGTCTTGGGTGATGTACCGTTTATACCTGTCATGACACACCACATACCGGGGTATTTTGAAACACCCCTGCCTTGTCGGTTTGTCAAATAAATGACATTCAGCTCAGGGCTCTAGCTATGCATTTGGTTTGCTAACTTGCTAGCTAAGTGGCTAAATGTCAAGATCAAGCTTTTTTGTTACAGCAGAGACATTTAATCAAATCAAATGTTATTTGTTACATGTGCCAAATGCAAAAGGTGTAGTAGACCTTACCGTGAAATGCTTACTTACAAGCCCTTAACCGACAATGCAGTTCAAGAAATAGAGTTAAGAAAATATGTACTAAATAAAATAAAGTCAAAAATTAAATAAAAAAGTTGTCACGGCTGTTGAAAGATGAGGACCAAGGTGCAGCGTTGTGAGCGTACATTTTCTTTTATTTAGAAAAAAGACGCCGAACAAAACAATACACACTACAAAACAAACCGTGAAGCTAAAGGCTAAGTGCCATAAAGAAAGTCAACTTCCCACAAAACCAGGTGGGAAAAAGGGCTACCTAAGTATGGTTCCCAATCAGAGACAACGATAGACAGCTGTCCCTGATTGAGAACCATACCCGGCCAAAACATAGAAATAGAGGACGTCAGGACGTGACAAAAGTAACACACTAAAATAACATTAACGAGGCTATAATCCCCTCCCGGATCAAGATCCCTGTTCCCTAAATTGTTTTGTGCTGTATTTCTTTTATACCACCCCTTATGTGCACTTCCAGTAATACTGTATACCCCGGTATAGTACTGAAAACGGTATGACAGTGTGAACATCTGGATACGGCCCAGCCCTATTTGGAAAGCAGACTGAACCACTAGGATTCTGCCGGTGCTTAGCTCTATTTCCTTAGTCCTCCCTAGTCATTGCCGATGACAAGCATACCCATAACATGATGCAGCCACCACCATGCTTAAAATATGATATTCAGCTAGCGGGATATACGCTGCACCGGCAGGATAGAACAGCACACTCCGGTAAGACGGGGGGGGGGGGTGGGGGGGGGGGGGGGGGGTCTGTGCATATTTGTAAACAACAGCTGGTGCACGAAATCGAAGGAAGTCTCTAGATTTTGCTCGCCTGAAGTAGAGTATATGTGATAAACTGCAGGCCACCTACTTGCCTAGAGAGTTCTCAGCTATACTTTTCGTGGCTGTTTATTTACCACCACAGACAGATGCTGGCACTAAGACCGCACTCAGTCAGCTGTATAAGGAAACAGGAAACCTCTCACCCAGAGGCTGCGCTCCTAGTGGCCAGAGACTTTAATGCAGGGAAACTTAAATCAGTTCTACCAAATCTCTATCAACATGTTAAATGTGCAACCAGAGGGAAAAAAAATTCTAGATCACCTGTACTCCACACACAGAGACGCGTACAAAGCTCTCCCTCGCCCTCCATTTGGTAAATCCGACCACAACTCTATCCTCCTGATTCCTGCTTACAAGCAAAAATTAAAGCAGGAAGCACCAGTGACTCGGTCTATAAAAAAATGGTCAGATGAAGCAGATGCTAAACTACAGGACTGCTTTGCTATTACAGACTGGAACATGTTCCGGGATTCTTCCGATGACATTGAGGAATACACCACATCAGTCACTGGCTTTATCAATAAGTGCATTGAGGACGTCGTCCCCACAGTGACTGTACGTACATACCCCAACCAGAAGCCATGGATTACAGGCAACATTCGCACTGAGCTAAAGTGTAGAGCTGCTACTTTCAAGGAGCGGGACTCTAACCTGGAAGCTTATAAGAAATCCCGCTATGCCCTGCGACGAACCATCAAACAGGCAAAGCGTCAATAAAGGGCTAAGATTGAATCATACTACACCGGCTCCGATGCTCGTCGGATGTGGCAGGGCTTGCAAACTATTAAAGACTACAAAGGGAAGCACAGCCGCGAGCTGCCCAGTGACACGAGCCTACCAGACGAGCTAAATCACTTCTATGCTCGCTTCGAGGCAAGCAACACTGAGGCATGCATGAGAGCATCAGCTGTTCCGGATGACTGTGTGATCACGCTCTCCGTAGCCGACGTGAGTAAGACCTTTAAACATGTCAACATACACAAGGCTGCGGGGCCAGACAGATTACCAGGACGTGTGCTCCGGACATGTGCTGACCAACTGGCAGGTGTCTTCACTGACATTTTCAACATGTCCCTGACTGAGTCTGTAATACCAACATGCTTCAAGCAGACCACCATGGTCCCTGTGCCCAAGAACACAAAGGCCCGTAGCACTCACGTCTGTAGCCACGAAGTGCTTTGAAAGGCTGGTAATGGCTCACATCAACACCATTATCCCAGAAACACTAGACCCACTCCAATTTGCATACCGTCCAAACAGATCCACAGATGATGCAATCTCTGTTGCACTCCACACTGCCCTTCCCCACCTGGACAAAAGGAACACCTATGTGAGAATGCTGTTCATTGACTACAGCTCAGCGTTCAACACCATAGTACCCTCAAAGCTCATCACCAAGCTAAGGATCCTGGGACTAAACACCTCCCTCTGCAACTGGATTCTGGACTTCCTGACAGGCCGCCCCCAGGTGGTGAGGGTAGGTAGCAACACATCTGCCACCTTGATCCTCAACACTGGAACTCCCCAGGGGTGCGTGCTCAGTCCCCTCCTGTACTCCCTGTTCACCCACGACTGCATGGCCAGGCACGACTCCAACACCATCATCAAGTTTGCTGACGACACAACAGTGGTAGGCCTGATCACCGACAACGACGAGACAGCCTTTAGGGAGGAGGTCAGAGACCTGGAAGGGTGGTGCCAGAATAACAACATATCCCTCAACGTAACCAAGACTAAGGAGATGATTGTGGACTACAGGAAAAGGAGCACCGAGCACGTCCCCATTCTCATCGACGGGGCTGTAGTGGAGCAGGTTGAGAGCTTCAAGTTCCTTGGTGTCCACATTAACAACAAACTAGATTGGTCCAAACACACCAAGACAGTCGTGAAGAGGGCACGACAAAGCCTATTCCCCCTCAGGAAATTAAAAAGATTTGACATAGGTCCTGAGATCCTCAAAAGTTTCTACAGCTGCAACATAGAGAGCATCCTGACCGGTTGCATCACTGCCTGGTAGGGCAATTGCTCGGCCTCCGACCGCAAGGCACTTCAGAGGGTAGTGCGTACGGCCCAGTACATCACTGGGGCAAAGCTGCCTGCCATCCAGGATCTCTACACCAGGCAGTGATGCAACCGGTCAGGATGCTCTCGATGTTGCAGCTGTAGAAAAAATTGTCAAAGACCCCAGCCACCCCAGTCATAGACTGTTCTCTCTACTATCGCATGTCAAGCGGTACCGAAGTGCCAACTCATAGGACAAAAAGGCTTTTCAACAGTTTTTACCCCCAAGCCATAAGACTCCTGAACAGGTAACCAAATGGTTACCCGGACTATTTTCATTGTGTACCCCCCCCCCCCCCCCAACCTCTCTTTTACGCTGCTGCTACTCTCTGTTTTACTTATATGCAAAGTCACTTTAACGATACCTACATGTACATACTACCTCAATCAGCCCGACTAACCGGTGTCTGTATATAGCCTTGCTACTGTATATAGCCTTGCTTCTCTTTTTCAAATGTCTTTTTACTGTTGTTTTATTTCTTTACTTACCTACACACACACACACACACACACACACACACACACACACACACACACACACACACACACACACACACACACACACACATGCCTTTTTTTCCCGCACCATTAGTTAGAGCCTGTAAGTAAGCATTTCACTGTAAGGTCTACACCTGTTGTATTCGGCGCACGTGACAAATAAACTTTGATTTGATTTGATTTGATGATGTGGTACTCAGTGTTGTGTTGGATTTACCACAAACATAACACTTTGATTTGATTTGATGATGTGGTACTCAGTGATGTGTTGTGTTGGATTTACCACAAACATAACACTTTGTATTCTAGTTAAAAAAGTCAATTTCTTTGCAACATTTTTTGCAGTTTTACTTCAGTGCCATATTTCAAACAGGATGCATGTTTTGTAATATGTTTTATTCTGTACTAACTTCCCTTCTTTTCATTCTGTCAATTAGGTTAGTATTGTGGAGTAACTACAATGTTGTTGATCCATCCTCAGGTTTATCTGGAAAACCTCCCTGGTCTTTGTGGTTGAATCTGTATTTTAAATTCACTGCTTGACTGAGGGCCTGTACAGGTGATTGTATGTGTGCAGTACAGAGATTAGGTTATTATTATAATTATTATTAATAATTATCATTATTGCACACAGAGTGAGTCCATGCAACTTAAAAAGCAAATGTTTACGCCTGAACTTATTTAGGCCATAAGATTTAAGTCATTTAACAGATGCTCAAATCCAAAGCGATTTACAGGAGCAATTAGGGTTAAATAAAGGTTTAAATAAATAAAATAAAAATGAGTGCCTTGTTCAAGGGCAAATCGTCAGATTCTTTACCTTGTTGACTTAAGACATTTCAGCTTTTCATTTTTTTTAATCAATTTGTACAAATTTAGAAAAAACATAATTCCACTTTGAAATGTGTAAAAAGTCAAGGTTGTGTGACTACTTTCTGAAGGCACTGTATAATGACTACATATTTAGTGGAGAGGTATGGACTGGTATAAGACAGAATAGCAGAGGAATTTCCTTTTTTTTGGTTGAAATTAAACAGTGTAAGAAATGCAACTTTGACATGGTCACCATGGGAACCGTGATGAGTGATTCATCATTGTTATAACCCTCCCTAACATGACTTAGGGCCTACGTAACACTGTTACACGCATTTGTTCATCTTTTATAGTCTGGCTAAATGAGCAAGAGTACTCCCCTGCTTTTCACTTGTTACCGTCAAAGAAAAGACTGTATTTTCATAGAGTTTGAGTGGAGAAAAATATAGCACGTGTCTTGGTGCTTAGAGGGGAGGAGGAGGGGGGGGGGGGGTTCTCCTTCTCTTTCTCTCTTTCATTTAAACAGCTGTGTCAACATGACAGATTTTCAGAAGCAGGCAGAGAGAGAGATGGAGAGAGAGATAGAGAGCGAGATGGAGCGAGAGAGCGAGAGAGTGAGCGAGAGAGAGAGAGAGAGAGAGAGTGAGAGAGAGAGGGAGAGAGAAATGGAGCGAGAGATAGAGAGCGAGAGAGAGAGTGAGAGAGAGAGAGAGATGGAGCGAGAGAGCGAGAGAGAGAGAGAGAGAGAGAGACAGAGAGTGAGTGAGTGAGTGAGTGAGTGAGTTTTGTTGATTTCAAAAAAGATTTTGACTCAATTTGTCATGAGGGTCTGCTAAACATCAAATAATGCATGCAGAGCAGAATTAGGCTGATACCCGCTAACTATCACAATCCAGAAAAGAGACGTTAAATTCGACAACCACCTAAAAGGAAGCAATTCCCAAATCTTCCATAACAAATCCATCACCTACAGAGAGATGAACCTGGAGAAGAGTCCCCTACGCAAGCTGGACCTGAGGCTTTGTTCACAAACACAAACAGACCCCACAGAGCCCCAGGACAGCAACACAATTAGACCCAACCAAATCATGAGATTTGACACATTGGAAAGGATTATCAAAAAATCTGAGCAAACTAGAATGCTATTTGGCCCTAAACAGAGAGTACACAGTGGCAGAATACCTGGCCACCATGACTGACCTAAACTTAAGGAAAGCTTTGACTATGTACAGACTCAGTGAGCATAGCCTTGCTATTGAGAAAGGCAGGCTATGTGCACACTGCCCACAAAATGAGGTGGAAACTGAGCTGCACTTCCTAACCTCCTGCCAAATGTGTGACCATATTAGAGACACATATTTCCCTCAGATTACACAGACCCACAAAGAATTCAAAAACAAATCCAATTTTGATAAACTCCCATATCTATTGGGTGAAATAGCACAGTGTGCCATCACAGCATCAAGATGTGTGACCTGTTGCCACAAGAAAAGGGCAACCAGTGAAGAACAAACACAATTGTAAATACAACCCGTATTTGTGTTTATTTATTTTCCCCTTTGTACTAAACTATTTTTACATCGTTACAACACTGTATATATACATAATATGACATTTGAAATGTCTTTAATCTTTTAGAACTTTTGTGAGTGTAATGTTTACTGTTCATTTTTTTTGTTCATTTCACTTTTGTTTATTATCTATTTCACTTGCTTTGGCAATGTAAACATATGTTTCCCATGCCAATAAAGCCCTTTGAATTGAATTGAGAGAGACAGAGACAGAGACAGAGACAGAGGAAGAGACAGAAAGAGAGAGAAAGAGATGTGTAGAAGCAGAAAGACACTACGCGACTAGAGAGGGATGAGAGGGATGAGGGATGACAGTTTATGTATTTACGGACAGGAGGACTCCCTGTTGATACGTTGATCATTTATCTGAAGGATTACATATCTAAACTCTTCCCCCTCTACTTCACTTTGGTCCCCCCTCTATTCCTCTCTCTTAACTCCCCCCAACCCCCACGGTGTGTGTGGTCGGTCGACTGGTACCTGTTCCATCAGTGATCCAACCAGCCCCAGAGCTGACAGAATGATAGTTTTAGCTCGTCTGTATGAAGCACTGACGCAATAAAACCTTGTTAAAAGTATAGCTAAGACAAACTGTGCAGCGCCCAATCATGGAGAAGCTAAGGAGGATACTTTACATACACACACACACAGGCTTGCGCGCGCACACACACACACACACACACACATTAGGCTGTCCTCATTAGGTTGTACCTTTCCAGGGAGAGCCAGGGAGAGCCAGGGAGCGCCAGGGAGGGCCAGGGAGCGCCGGGGAGGGCCAGGGAGCGCCAGGGAGCACCAAGGAGGGCCAGGGAGCGCCAGGGAGGGCCAGGGAGCGCCAGGGAGGGCCAGGGAGAGCCAGGGAGGGCCATGGAGGGCCAGGGGGAGCCAGGGAGAGAGGGCTGGCAGAACTCTAAGTGCCTGTGGAAGAGAACTGGAGGAGGGGGAATGCGGTTAGCGGCGGAGGGTGTGTGTGTGTGTGTGTGTGTGTGTGTGTGTGTGTGTGTGTGTGTGTGTGTGTGTGTGTGTGTGTGTGTGTGTGTGTGTGTGTGTGTGTGTGTGTGTGTGTGTGTGTGTGTGTGGTGGAAAGTCCTGTACTGCTGTGCTGTGCTTGCTTTTTTCTCTAAGAGAAGTTTTGACATTCACTGTGGTGCATACTGATGGCTTTCCAGTGCTTAAATCCCCAAACTTGCATTCTTCTAAAAACACACATATAGCCGTGTGCACATATTCATGTACACACACACACACACTTACTGTTTTCAAAGTGCTGCATGTTCTCATTTTTAATATGCTGAGCCACTGAGAACTGTCTGGCGTGAGTTCAGGCCGAGGAGAGGAGGAGAAGCACATACCAACTACGAAAAACATGAATAACATGAATAACAAACACGTAATCGTTAACAAACTGTTTGAATCTTTAACTAAACATTTTTCTCCACACGAACCATGAACACATAACCTGTAACATCTAAACAAACCACACACTTTGTACCCATCACAAAACATCACAAAACATCTTGAAACATTCCAAAATATCATGATACATAACAAAACATCACTGAACATCATTAGACATCACAAAACATCACAAAACACCATCAAACGCCATTACACATCACCAAAAACCACAAGACATCACCAAACACCAAACATCATCAGACACCAGTAAATGTAACCAAACATCACCAAACACCATGAAACATCACCAAAAACCACAAGACATCACCAAACACCACAAGACATCACCAAACACCACAAAACATCACCAAACACCAAAAAAACATTTCTGAACATCACTAAACATCACCAAACATCATCAGACACCAGTAAATGTAACCAAACATCACCAAACACCATGAAACATCACCAAACACCACAAGACATCACCAAACACCACAAGACAGCACCAAACACCACAAAACACCACAAGACATAACCAAACACCACAAGACATCACCAAACACCACAAGACATCACCAAACACCATGAAACATCACCAAAAACCACAAGACATCACCAAACACAACAAGACATCACCAAACACCATGAAACATCACCAAACACCACAAGACATCACCAAACACCATGAAACATCACCAGACACCACAAGACATCACCAAACACCATGAAACATCACCAAACACCATGAAACATCACCAATTACCACAAGACATCACCAAACACCATGAAACATCACCAAACACCATGAAACATCACCAAACACCACAAGACATCACCAAACACCATGAAACATCACCAAACACCATGACGCATCACCAAACACCATGAAACATCACCAAACACCATGAAACATCACCAAACACCATGGAACATCACCAAACACCATGAAACATCACCAGACACCACAAAACATCACCAATCATCACAAGACATCACCAAACACCATGAAACATCACCAAACACCACAAGACATTACCAAACACCACAAGACATCACCAAACACCACAAGACATCACCAAACACCACAAAACATCACCAAACACCACAATACATCACCAAACATCACCAAACACCACAAGACATCACCAAACATTACAAGACATCACCAAACACCAGGAAACATCACCAGACACCACAAGACATCACCAAACACCATGAAACATCACCAATTACCACAAGACATCACCAAACACCATGAAACATCACCAAACACCATGAAACATCACCAAACACCACAAGACATCACCAAACACCATGAAACATCACCAAACACCATGAAGCATCACCAAACACCACAAGACATCACCAAACACCATGAAACATCACCAAACACCATGACGCATCACCAAACACCATGAAACATCACCAAACACCATGAAACATCACCAAACACCATGGAACATCACCAAACACCATGAAACATCACCAGACACCACGAGACATCACCAAACACCACAAAACATCACCAATCATCACAAGACATCACCAAACACCATGAAACATCACCAAACACCACAAGACATTACCAAACACCACAAGACATCACCAAACACCACAAGACATCACCAAACACCACAAAACATCACCAAACACCACAAGACATCACCAAACACCACAGGATATCACCAAACACCACAAGACATCACCAAACATTACAAGACATCACCAAACACCATGAAACATCACCAATTACCACAAGACATCACCAAACACCATGAAACATCACCAAACACCATGAAACATCACCAAACACCACATGACATCACCAAACACCATGAAACATCACCAAACACCACAAGACATCACCAAACACCACAAGACATCACCAAACACCATGAAACATCACCAAACACCATGACACATCACCAAACACCACAAAACATCACCAAACACCACAAAACATCACCAAACACCATGAAACATCATAAAACACCACAAGACATCTAAGCTGTATTTACTCAGATATCACAGCAGGAGTTTTACAATTGAGCTGGCCGGGCAGAGAGACGGACAGACGGACAGACGGACAGACGGACAGACAGACAGAAAGGCAGACAGACAGAGAGGCAGACAGACAGGGAGGCAGACAGACAGTACTGGGTCATGGTGCATGTCAAGAGGTTGCATGAGAGAGCTCTGCCACACGTAGTGCCAACTCTCTGCCAGCGAACAGATGGCAGCATCGCTACTGGGAATCCCAGGGAAAGAAGACAGGGTGGGAGAGAGACGAGAGGAGAGGAGAGCGGGAAGGAAGAGAGAGATAATCCAATGAACTAGTGTCAACAACAGCCCACCCAATACCCCACTAGAATGATGAGGAACTCATACAGCCCTCCCCTGAGTCTGCAGACTCTCTGATTCTTCAATCTCTTTGATCTCTATACATCTTACTGCATGTAAGACACTAGCTTTGTCCCAATATCCACACTTATACCAATAAGTAATGTAGTATGGACATTCTTTCAAATCAGTTGTTGCGTTATTTGTTCCATTGTAGCTACTTATCTAACAGATCATTGTATGATGTTGCTCGTTTGTAGCGTCTGCGGCGTAGCCTGCACCCGGGGCTGTTGAGAAGGATCTCCTCTACATGGACCA
>NC_052327.1:56289099-56331599 GCF_016432855.1 Salvelinus namaycush | reverse complement strand
CACATTCTGCCTCACACTTCCTCATTGTGCACATTCTGCCTCATCCTGCCTTAGTCTGTACATTCTGCCTCACCCTGCCTCAGTCTGCACATTCTGCCTCACCCTGCCTCAGTCTGCATCACCCTGCCTCAGTCTGTCTCAGTCTGCCTCACCCTGCCTCACCCTGTCTCAGTCTGCACATTCTGTCTCAGTCTGCCTCAACCTCACTCAGTCTGCACATTCTGCCTCACACTTCCTCATTGTGCACATTCTGCCTCATCCTGCCTTAGTCTGTACATTCTGCCTCACCCTGCCTCAGTCTGCATCACCCTGCCTCAGTCTGCACATTCTCCCTCACCCTGCCTCACCCTGTACATTCTGCCTCACCTTTCCGCAGTCTGCACATTCTGCCTCATCCTGCCTTAGTCTGCAGGCGCTGCACTTCACTTCCTAAGTGGTTAGAGGAGACTGGAGAGTGAGTCATACTGTACACACACACACACACACACACACACACACACACACACACACACACACACACACACACACACACACACACACACACACACACACACACACACGCACACACGCACACACACACACACACTAAGGCCTCCAAGTAAACCTAATGGGCCTTTTCTAACATTCACACAACCTCAGACAACCTTAAAGGACAAGTTTAACCACCCCTCCAAAATGTCATATATTTTTCATTAGACACAGTTCTTTAACAAATAAAAGTCCTTTATGGAAAAAGGGTAGATAAGGGATAAAAATCGAAAAGTGAAGAAAAAAATGTCCCTTTTCCTCTCATTCAATCCCCCCACTCACCCATTGTCACAAACAACCCTTCCCGAAAATATGAACCAAAGTCAATGTCGTTAAATGAAACTCCTTCGATAGGATAGGAAAGAATAATTGTTATGTGGTCTGTGATTTCTCATAAGTTCCTGCACTTTGCTTATCTAAATGTTCTGAGGCTCTGATTGAACTCTACAAGCAACCCCCAAACACACACACACACACACACACACACACACACACACACACACACACACACACACACACACACACACACACACACACACACACACACAGGCGCACACACACACACACACACACACACACACACACACACACACACACACACACACACACACACACACACACACACACACACACAGACGTGCACACACACACACACACACACACACACACACACACACACACACACACACACACACACACACACACACACACACACACACACACACACACACACACACACACACACACACACACACATACAAATACACACACAGACGTGCACACACACACATACATACACACAAACATACACACAGGCGTGCACACACTCCCCGCACCCCCTCTCTCTCTCAGCTGCAGTTACCCCAGTAGGATGGCAGCTCTCTCTCTCAGCTGCAGTTTACCCCAGCAGGCTGGCAGCTCTCTCTCTCAGCTGCAGTTTACCCCAGCAGGCTGGCAGCTCTCGCTCTCAGCTGCAGTTTACCACAGCAGGCTGGCAGCTCTCTCTCTCAGCTGCAGTTTACCACAGCAGGCTGGTAGCTCTCTCTCTCAGCTGCAGTTTACCACAGCAGGCTGGCAGCTCTCTCTCTCAGTTACAATTTACCCCAGCAGGCTAGCAGCTCTCTCTCTCAGCTGCAGTTTACCACAGTAGGCTGGCAGCTCTCTCTCTCTCAGCTGCAGCTCTCTCTCTCAGCTGCAGTTACCCCAGCAGGCTGGCAGCTCTCTCTCTCAGCTGCAGTTACCGCAGCAGGCTGGTAGCTCTCTCTCTCAGCTGCAGTTTACCATAGCAGGCAGGCAGCTCTCTCTCTCAGCTGCAGTTTACCACAGCAGGCTGGCAGCTCTCTCTCTCAGCTGCAGTTACCCCAGCAGGCTGACAGCCCTCTCTCTCTCTCAGCTGCAGGTCTCTCTCTCAGCTGCAGTTTACCACAGCAGGCTGGCCGCTCTCTCTCTCAGCAAGATGACAAATTAGCATTGGTCGGGAGCCCAAACTAACAGCACCACGGTGCCATGATAAACACTGCAGCCATTATTTTCATTTTCAAGTAATCTCCCTACATCCAGTAATCTAGCTACTCTGTCTACCTCCTTCCAGTAATCTACCTACATCCAGTAATCAACCTACATCCAGTAATCTAGCTACTCTGTCTACCTCCTTCCAGTAATCTAGCTACTTCCAGTAATCTACCTACATCCAGTAATCTACCTACATCCAGTAATCTAGCTACTCGGTCTACCTACATCCAGTAATCTAGCTACTTCCAGTAATCTACCTACATCCAGTAATCTACCTACATCCAGTAATCTAGCTACTTCCAGTAATCTACCTACATCCAGTAATCTAGCTACTCTGTCTAGCTACTTCCAGTAATCTACCTACTTCCAGTAATCTACCTACTTCCAGTAATCTACCTACATCCAGTAATCTACCTACATCCAATAATCTACCTACTTCCAGTAATCTAGCTACTCTGTCTATCTACATCCAGTAATCTACCTACTTCCAGTAATCTACCTACATCCAGTAATCTAACTCCTTCCAGTAATCTACCTACATCCAGTAATCTAACTCCTTCCAGTAATCTACTTCCTTCCAGTAATCTACCTCCTTCCAGTAATCTACCTACATCCAATAATCTACCTACTTCCAGTAATCTAGCTACTCTGTCTATCTACATCCAGTAATCTACCTACTTCCAGTAATCTACCTACATCCAGTAATCTACCTACATCCAGTAATCTACCTACATCCAGTAATCTACCTACTTCCAGTAATCTACCTACATCCAGTAATCTAGCTACTCTGTCTAGCTACATCCAGTAATCTAACTCCTTCCAGTAATCTACCTACTTCCAGTAATCTACCTACATCCAGTAATCTAACTCCTTCCAGTAATCTACCTACATCCAGTAATCTAACTCCTTCCAGTAATCTACTTCCTTCCAGTAATCTACCTCCTTCCAGTAATCTACCTACATCCAATAATCTACCTACTTCCAGTAATCTAGCTACTCTGTCTATCTACATCCAGTAATCTACCTACTTCCAGTAATCTACCTACATCCAGTAATCTACCTACATCCAGTAATCTAGCTACTCTGTCTACCTACATCCAGTAATCTACCTACATCCAGTAATCTACCTACATCCAGTAATCTACCTACATCCAGTAATCTACCTACTTCCAGTAATCTACCTACATCCAGTAATCTACCTACATCCAGTAATCTACCTACTTCCAGTAATCTATCTACATCCAGTAATCTACCGCCTTCCAGTAATCTACCGCCTTCCAGTAATCTACCTACATCCAGTAATCTAGCTACTCCGATACCAACCTATATCCAGTAATCTAGCTACTCCATCTATCTACTTCCAGTAATCTCCCTCCTTCCAGTAATCTCCCTCCTTCCAGTAATCTACTTACTTCCTTTAATCTACCTACTCCGATACCAACCTATATCCAGTAATCTACCTACTCGGATATCAACCTTTATCCAGTAACCTAGCTACTCCGTCTAGCTACTTCCAGTAGTCTAGCTACTCCGTCTACTGTCTTCCAGTAGTCTAGCTACTCCGTCTACTGTTTTCCAGTAGTCTAGCTACTCCATCTACTGTCTTCCAGTAGTCTAGCTACTCCGTCTACTGTCTTCCAGTAGTCTAGCTACTCCGTCTACTGTTTTCCAGTAGTCTAGCTACTCCGTCTACTGTCTTCCAGTAGTCTAGCTACTCCGTCTACTGTCTTCCAGTAGTCTAGCTACTCCGTCTAGCTACTTCCAGTAGTCTAGCTACTCCGTCTAGCTACTTCCAGTAACCTAGCTACTCCGTCTAGCTACTTCCAGTAGTCTAGCTACTCCATCTAGCTACTTCCAGTAACCTAGCTACTCCGTCTAGCTACTTCCAGTAGTCTAGCTACTCCATCTAGCTACTTCCAGTAGTCTAGCTACTCCGTCTACTGTCTTCCAGTAACCTAGCTACTCCGTCTAGCTTCTTCCAGTAGTCTAGCTACTCCGTCTAGCTACTTCCAGTAGTCTAGCTACTCCGTCTAGCTACTTTCAGTAACCTAGCTACTCCGTCTACTATCTTCCAGTAACCTAGCTACTCCGTCTACTGTCTTCCAGTAACCTAGCTACTCCGTCTACTGTCTTCCAGTAACCTAGCTACTCCGTCTACTGTCTTCCAGTAACCTAGCTACTCCGTCTAGCTACTTCCAGTAGTCTAGCTACTCCGTCTAGCTACTTCCAGTAGTCTAGCTACTCCGTCTACTGTCTTCCAGTAGTCTAGCTACTCCGTCTACTGTCTTCCAGTAGTCTAGCTACTCCATCTAGCTACTTCCAGTAACCTAGCTACTCTGTCTAGCTACTTCCAGTAATCAACCGAATACCTACTCTGGCTCCAGATGCGGAGAAGATAACAGCAGCCAGTGCAGAGTGCGTGTGTCTGCGTGCCCGTGTGTGTGTTTAGTGCAGTGGGAGAAAGGTATTCAACTGAATGGAAGTAGGAGGGGCCTCCCTATCCAGAACCACATCCAGATTGGTTGTACTGATAAGGAGCATATAGCTTTAAAGCTTCAAAGTTGGCATTATTTCTGCTTAAATTAGTACGTTACTGAATGCTGACACGATGGAAAATGAAGGAGGAAAAACCGTGATGGTAATATCACAATTAAGATCCTACAGATTTGAGGGTAAAGGGTGAAGCACAGAATGTATTAGACAATAGAGACCCTTCTGTTCTTTCCCTGCCTCACCCTTCATCCATCCTCCATCATTGTTATTAAGTAACTGGTTTCACAGACGTTTTTTTTTACTTTACACAACATTTCGGGTTAAAGTGTTACCTGACTTAAAATGTTTAGTTGCCCCAAACTTAGCTCCAACTTGACAAAACTTAGGCAAAAAGTCAGTCAACGTAAAATGATGTGTTTTCTCAACTTGTCTCAATACAGTACCAGTCAAAAGTTTGGACACACCTACTCATTCAATGTTTTTTCTTTTTTTACTATTTTCTACATTGTAGAATAATAGTGAAGACATCAAAACTATGAAATAACACAGATTTATTTAACGAGGCAAGTCAGTTAAGAACAAATTCTTATTTACAATGACGGCCTAGGAACAATGGGTTAACTGCCTTGTTCAGGGGTAGAACGACAAATTTTTACCTTGTCAGCTCGGGGATTCGATCTTGCAACCTTTCGGTTACTGGCCCAACACTCTAACCACTAGGCTACCTGCCGCTACATATGGAATCATGTAGAAACCAAAAAAGTGTTAAACAAATCAAAATACATTTATATTTGACATTCTTGAAAGTAGCCACCCTTTGCCTTGACGACAGCTTTGCACACTCTTGGCATTCTCTCAACCAGATTCATGAGGTAGTCACCTGGACTGCGTTTCAATTCAAAAGTGTGCCTTGTTAAAAGTTAAATGGTGGAATTTCTTTCCTTAATGTGTTTGAGCCAATCAGTTGTGTTGTGACAAGGTAAGGGTGGTATACAGAAGATAGCCCTATTTGGTAAAAGACCAAGTCCATATTATGGCAAAAACAGCTCAAATAAGCAAAGATAAATGACAATCCACCACTACTTCCAGACATAAAGGTCAGTCAATCCGGGAACATTTCAATAACTTTTAGAGTTTCTCCAGTGCAGTTGCAAAAACCATCAAGCGCTATGATGTAATTGGCTCTCATGAGGACCGCCACAGGAAAGGAAGACCCAGAGTTACCTCTGATGCAGAGGATAAGTTCATTAGAGTTAACTGCACCTCAGATTGCAGCCCAAATAAATGCTTCACAGAGTTCAAGTAACAGACACATCTCAACATCAACTGTTCAGAGGAGACTGTTTGAATCAGGCCTTCATGGTCGAATTCCTGCAAAGAAACCACTACTAAAGGACACCAATAATAAGAAGAGACTTGCTTGGGGCAAGAAACATGAGTAATGGACATTAGACATTGGACATTTGGTCTGATGAGTCCAAATTTGAGATTTTTGGTTCGCCATGTCTTTGTGAGACAATTAAAAGTTTTAAGTTCAGGTAACACTTTGATCGAGAAGTTCAGTAAATTAAGAAGTCTGTGGAACCAGTTACTTAATAATAATTCGTTTAAACGTCTAGATTTTTTTTTTACAGTGATACCTCCATTTCCCGTCCTGCTCTTACTCCATCTCACCCCCAACTCTTGTAGGTCCTGGGAAACCAAAACAGTTTGGCAATAGAATAGTGCTTCAAAGAACTGTCTGTCAGAGACTAATGATGCTCTTTAGACTGATACTGTTCCATAGACGGTTCCTTAAGGTCCAACTACACACAGTACAGAAACTCAGTTCTCCACAGGAGAGTATTTAGTCTCCTAGCTAATGTTACCATGGCTTGTCCTACTGCTAATAGGCAGGTGTGTGTGTGTGCGTGTGCGTGTGTGTGTGTGTGCGTGTGTGTGTGCGTGTGTGTGGTCAGATGATTGTCTAGTCCTGTTTAGCTCACAACTGGCCAGACCTCAGTGCCGTGCGGTGCAGATCCAGCAGACAGGGCATCAGTGCGACAAGGCTTTGTGTACAAAGTGTGTGTACGTGTTTGAGTGTGTGTGTGTGTGTGTGTGTGTGTGTGTGTGTGTGTGTGTGTGTGTGTGTGTGTGTGTGACAGGGTGACAGGATTTTTAGTACAAAATGTGTGTGTGTGTGTGTGTGTGTGTGTGTGTGTGTGTGTGTGTGTGTGTGTGTGTGTGTGTGTGTGTGTGTGTGTGTGTGTGTGAGTGAGTGACAGGGTGACAGGGCTTTGTGTACAGACGATGTCTACCACCATTAAAGTGATGTAGGCTTGTTATGGTGTCATAGTGCCTCCGCCAACAGACCCAAACAAACTACTGGTTTACTAGAACCAAACAGACCCAAACAAATTACTGACTGACTAGAACCAAACAGACCCAAACAAATTACTGACTGACTAGAACCAAACAGACCCAAACAAACTACTGACTGACTAGAACCAAACAGACCCAAACAAACTACTGACTGACTAGAACCAAACAGACCCAAACAAATTACTGACTGACTAGAACCAAACAGACCCAAACAAATTACTGACTAGAACCAAACAGACCCAAACAAACTACTGACTGACTAGAACCACACAGACCCAAACAAACTACTGACTGTCTAGAACCAAACAGACCCAAACAAACTACTGACTGACTAGAACCAAACAGACCCAAACAAATTACTGACTGACTGACTAGAACCAAACAGACCCAAACAAATTACTGACTGACTAGAACCAAACAGACCCAAACAAACTACTGACTGACTAGAACCAAACAGACACAAACAAATGACTGACTGACTGACTAGAACCAAACAGACCCAAACAAATTACTGACTGACTAGAACCAAACAGACACAAACAAATTACTGACTGACTAGAACCAAACAGACCCAAACAAACTATTGACTGACTGACTAGAACCAAACAGACCCAAACAAATTACTGACTGACTAGAACCAAACAGACCCAAACAAATTACTGACCGACTAGAACCAAACAGACCCAAACAAATTACTGACTGACTAGAACCAAACAGACCCAAACAAACTACTGACTGACTAGAACCAAACAGACCCAAACAAACTACTGACTGACTAGAACCAAACAGACCCAAACAAATTACTGACTGACTAGAACCAAACAGACCCAAACAAATTACTGACTGACTAGAACCAAACAGACACAAACAAATTACTGACTGACTAGAACCAAACAGACCCAAACAAACTACTGACTGACTAGAACCAAACAGACCCAAACAAATTACTGACTGACTAGAACCAAACAGACCCAAACAAACTACTGACTGACTAGAACCAAACAGACCCAAACAAATGACTGACTGACTAGAACCAAACAGACCCAAACAAATTACTGCCTGACTAGAACCAAACAGACCCAAAAAAATTACTGACTGACTAGAAACAAGCAGACCCAAACAAACTACTGACTGACTAGAACCAAACAGACCCAAACAAATTACTGACTGACTAGAACCAAACAGACCCAAACAAACTACTGACTGACTAGAACCAAACAGACCCAAACAAACTACTGACTGACTAGAACCAAACAGACCCAAACAAATTACTGACTGACTAGAACCAAACAGACCCAAACAAATTACTGACTGACTAGAACCAAGCAGACCCAAACAAACTACTGACTGACTAGAACCAAACAGACCCTAACAAACTACTGACTGACTAGAACCAAACAGACCCAAACAAACTACTGACTGACTAGAACCAAACAGACCCAAACAAACTACTGACTGACTAGAATTATAAAGAACCAAACATACTAAGGGCTAGATTCAATCTACCCCCTCCCCCCCTCCCCCTTCAAGGCTATTTATATTTTTAAAGCAGTATTTCCGCATTCGCAAGACCACATTCACGGTAAACGCTGCATATGTCGGCTTAATCGAAAACAACCTTTAAATGCCAATCTCGCTATAACGCGGATCTTCCTTGGTCCGTATTGAATCTAGGCCCAAGGCTGAAAACAAAGCAGAGATGAACCACACGGACTAACAACCCAACAAAGCTTTCCCTCTCAGACAGATCACAAACTGACTGGAGTAAGAATATACAATATACAAACTTTATAGTATATTTTTTCCTGAAGATTACATCCAACCCCAAGTGAAAGTTACTTTGAGGACACCAGAAACCACCTTAAACACATCTCTCAGCTGCCTTCTGACACATTATAGATGGTTTTAATTAGAATACCTCCTCCCAAATGTTGTAGAACCTGGAGTTGGGGTGGAAGAAATGCCAGCAGTTAAAAGGACAATCTGCTGTTGCTACATCTATTTTTGGGACTGTTTAGCCTCAAAACATGGTTGAAAACTATAATTTCATATAATGGATCCTCAGTCCTTGCATCCATAGCACCGTCTATGAATTTGAGATTGGTTACATTTCTCTAGCCCGATCCCTGAGCTTTTTACTGAAATAATGGCGGGGAGTCCGCTTTGTTATTGTTTAAAGTGCAGATTGCCTCTTAAAGCATGGTGTTACACAGAGCACAAAGGCTTGTAGTGTGTCTCATTCTGAGAAAATGTTTGTTGAGCACTTTCCAGTCAGGGTGTAGGTACTCACCCTTAGCCTAATGACCCTGAGCTAACAACAAAGAGAGCGCTGTTGTGTTGGCAGTTTGCACGGTCAACCCAGTGTGTGTGTGTGTGTTTGTGTGTGTGTGTGTGTGTGTGTGTGTGTGTGTGTGTGTGTGTGTGTGTGTGTGTGTGTGTGTGTGTGTGTGTGTGTGTGTGTGTGTGTGTGTGTGTGTGTGTGTGTGTGTGTGTGTGTGTGTGTGTGTGTGCGTGCGTGCGTGTATACATGAATGCGAATGTGGATGCCTAGCAGGTGTGGAATATAACATGTTTGATAGTTTGGCAGGGGGAAACAGTTAGTCCGTTATTTTCAGGGGAGTCAGGCGGTCGGGGGGACAGGCGGTCGGGGGGACAGGTGCTCAGGCGGACAGGCGGTCGGGAGTACAGGCGGTCGGAGGGACAGGCGGTTGGGGAGACAGGCGGTTGGGGAGACAGGCGGTTGGGGAGACAGGCGGTTGGGGAGACAGGCGTTTGGGGAGACAGGCGGTTGGGTAGACAGGCGGTTGGGGAGACAGGCGGTTGGGGAGACAGGCGTTTGGGGAGACAGGTGGTCGGGGGGACAGGCGGTTGGGGAGACAGGCGGTCGGGGGGGACAGGCGGTTGGGGAGACAGGCAGTTGGGGAGACAGACGGTCGGGGGGACAGGCGGTTGGCTACGAAGGCGGTTGGGGAGACAGGCGGTTGGGGGGACAGGCGGTTGGGGAGACAGACGGTCGGGGGGACAGGCGGTTGGCTACGAAGGCGGTTGGCTACGAAGGCGGTTGGGGAGACAGGCGGTTGGGGAGACAGGCGGTTGGGGAGACAGACGGTCGGGGGGACAGGCGGTTGGCTACGAAGGCGGTTGGGGAGACAGGCGGTTGGGGAGACAGACGGTCGGGGGGACAGGCGGTTGGCTACGAAGGCGGTTGGGGAGACAGGCGGTTGGGGAGACAGACGGTCGGGGGGACAGGCGGTTGGCTACGAAGGCGGTTGGGGAGACAGGCGGTTGGGGAGACAGACGGTCGGGGGGCTAAAAGGGCTTTAAATGGATTTTGTTGCTTTTAATGAAAGTTTGAACAACTGGAGAGTTCAGTTTTCTGCGCAGACAGTGACTAGTCCCACACCAATTTAAGACACCATTATTAATTGGATGTTGCTGTCAACTCAATCCAAAGTCTCATCATAAATCTAGAAACAAAAAAAGATCCTGTGTTAGGAAAACTGTGTGTGTGTGTGTGTGTGTGTGTGTGTGTGTGTGTGTGTGTGTGTGTGTGTGTGTGTGTGTGTGTGTGTGTGTGTGTGTGTGTGTGTGTGTGTGTGTGTGTGTGTGTGTGTGTGTGTGCGTGCATTTCCATGTTTCAGCCATTCCGTATGAGTCCAGTTAGTCAGTTCATGCATCATTGGTTCTGATTTATTTTGTTGTTGTTTGTGTATCAGTTTCTCTATGCGTTCGTGTTAATGGGTTAATTCATAAAGTTCATTATTAAAAATGTTCCTCCAGCTTCTGTGAATGCTCTTTTTAATGTGTGGACAGCCCAGTAGGAAACCATGCTCTTTTTAATGTGTGGACAGCCCAGTAGGAAACCATGCTCTTTTTAATGTGTGGACAGCCCAGTAGGAAACCATGCTCTTTTTAATGTGTGGACAGCCCAGTAGGAAACCATGCTCTTTTGAATGGGTGGACAGCCCAGTAGGAAACCATGCTCTTTTTAATGTGTGGACAGCCCAGTAGGAAACCATGCTCTTTTTAATGTGTGGACAGCCCAGTAGGAAACCATGCTCTTTTTAATGTGTGGACAGCCTAGTAGGAAACCATGCTCTTTTTAATGTGTGGACAGTCCAGTTGGAAACCATGCTCTTTTTAATGTGTGGACAGCCCAGTAGGAAACCATGCTCTTTTTAATGTGTGGACAGCCCAGTAGGAAACCATGCTCTTTTTAATGTGTGGACAGCCCAGTAGGAAACCATGCTCTTTTTAATGTGTTGACAGTCCAGTTGGAAACTATTTTATTTTTAATGTGTGGACAGTCCAGTTGGAAACCATGCTCTTTTTAATGTGTGGACAGCCCAGTAGGAAACCATGCTCTTTTTAATGTGTGGACAGTCCAGTTGGAAACCATGCTCTTTTTAATGTGTGGACAGCCCAGTAGGAAACCATGCTCTTTTTAATGTGTGGACAGCCCAGTAGGAAACCATGCTCTTTTTAATGTGTGGACAGCCTAGTAGGAAACCATGCTCTTTTTAATGTGTGGACAGTCCAGTTGGAAACCATGCTCTTTTTAATGTGTGGACAGTCCAGTTGGAAACCATGCTCTTTTTAATGTGTGGACAGCCCAGTAGGAAACCATGCTCTTTTTAATGTGTGGACAGCCTAGTAGGAAACCATGCTCTTTTTAATGTGTGGACAGTCCAGTTGGAAACCATGCTCTTTTTAATGTGTGGACAGCCTAGTAGGAAACCATGCTCTTTTTAATGTGTGGACAGTCCAGTTGGAAACCATGCTCTTTTTAATGTGTGGACAGCCCAGTAGGAAACCATGCTCTTTTTAATTTGTGGACAGCCCAGTAGGAAACCATGCTCTTTTTAATGTGTGGACAGCCCAGTAGGAAACCATGCTCTTTTTAATGTGTTGACAGTCCAGTTGGAAACCATTTTATTTTTAATGTGTGGACAGCCCAGTAGGAAACCATGCTCTTTTTAATGTGTGGACAGTCCAGTTGGAAACCATGCTCTTTTTAATGTGTGGACAGCCTAGTAGGAAACCATGCTCTTTTTAATGTGTGGACAGTCCAGTTGGAAACCATTTTCTTTTTAATGTGTGGACAGCCCAGTAGGAAACCATGCTCTTTTTAATGTGTGAACAGTCCAGTTGGAAACCATGCTCTTTTTAATGTGTGGACAGCCCAGTAGGAAACCATGCTCTTTTTAATGTGTGGACAGTCCAGTTGGAAACCATGCTCTTTTTAATGTGTGGACAGCCCAGTAGGAAACCATGCTCTTTTTAATGTGTGGACAGCCTAGTAGGAAACCATGCTCTTTTTAATGTGTGGACAGTCCAGTTGGAAACCATGCTCTTTTTAATGTGTGGACAGCCCAGTAGGAAACCATGCTCTTTTTAATGTGTGGACAGTCCAGTTGGAAACCATGCTCTTTTTAATGTGTGGACAGCCCAGTAGGAAACCATGCTCTTTTTAATGTGTGGACAGTCCAGTTGGAAACCATGCTCTTTTTAATGTGTGGACAGCCCAGTAGGAAACCATGCTCTTTTTAATGTGTGGACAGTCCAGTAGGAAACCATGCTCTTTTTAATGTGTGGACAGTCCAGTAGGAAACCAGTAAACGGTCTGACTTGTCTGTGGCTGGAGCATTTTTTCAACACTTGTTTATTTGTGTGTGTGTGTGTGTGTGTGTGTGTGTGTGTGTGTGTGTGTGTGTGTGTGTGTGTGTGTGTGTGTGTGTGTGTGTGTGTGTGTGTGTGTGTTGGGAGGGGGTGGGAGGGGGTTTATTCATATTTGCTCCCTCACTGAAGTGATGTTTAATTTCAGCATTTTCAGTTTGTTTTGTGGTATGCGTTTGCTCAGAGATTACAGAGAGTGTTGGACGGAACAGTCTGCCAAGAAATGTACTGGCAGTACGAGAGAGCGAGAGCGAGAACGAGAGCGAGAAAGAGAGAGAGCTGGGAAAGATGAACCTGATTTCATGATGTGTATGATGAAATGATTGGTAAACCATGTACCTTTGACTCAAATGGTCCCCCTCATGTCTTCTAACTGACTCCTTAGAACACAATAGAATCTGGGCCGTAGAATAGTGTTGATCAAGTGATGTCACATCGTTATTTGGAATTGATGTCGCTACAAGCTTGGTACACCTGTATTCGGGTTTCCACCATTCTTCTCTGCAGATCCTCTGAAGCTCTCTCAGGTTGGATTGAGAGCGTCGCTGCACAGATATTTTCAGGTCTCTCCAGAGATGTTTGATCAGGTTCAAGTCAGGGCTCTGGCTGGGCCACTCAAGGACATTCAGAGACTTGTCCCGAAGCCACTCCTGCGTTGTCTTGGCTGTGTGCTTAGGGTCGTTGTCCTGTTGGAAGATGAACCTTCACCCCAGTCTGATGTCCTGAGCGCTTTGGAGCAGGTTTTCATCAAGAATATCTCTGTACTTTGCTCCGTTCATTGTTCCCTCGATCCTGACTAGTCTCCCAGTCCCTGCTGCTGAAAAACACCCCAACAGCATGATGCTGCCACCACCATGCTTCACCGTAGGGATGGTGCCAGGTTTCCTCCAGACGTGACGCTTGGCATTCAGGCAAAAGAGTTCAATCTTGGTTTCATCAGACCAGAGAATCTTATTTCTCATGGTCTGAGAGTCTTTAGGTGCCTTTTGGCAAACTCCAAGCAGGCTGTCATGTGCCTTTTACTGAGGAGTGGTTTCTGTCTGGTTTTCCCTGACCAAGGCCCTTCTCCGCCAGTTGCTCAGTTTGGCCGGGCGGCCAGCTCTAGGAAGAGTCTTGGTGGTTCCAAACTTCTTCCATTTTAGAATGATAGAGGCCACTGTGTTCTTGGGGACCTTCAATGATGCAGAAATGTTTGGGTACTCTTCAACAGATTTGTGCTTCGACACAATCCTGTCTCAGAGCTTTACGGACAATTCCTTTGACCTCATGGCTTGGTTTTTGCTCTGACATGCACTGTCAGCTGTGGGACCTTATATAGACAGGTGTGTGCCTTTCCAAATCATGTCCAATCAATTGAATTTACCACAGGTGGACTCCAATCAAGTTGTAGAAACATCTCAAGGATGATCAATGGAAACAGGATGCACTTGAGCTCAATTTCTAGTCTCATAGCAAAGGGTCTGAATACTTATGTAAATAAGGTATTTCTGTTTTTTTATTTTTAATGCATTTGCTAAAATTTCTAAAAAACTGTTTTCGCTTTGCCATTATGGTGTATTGTGTGTAGATGGATGAGGATTATTTTTTATTGAATCCATTTTGGAATCAGGCTGTAATGTAACAAAATGTGGCAGAAGTCAAGGGGTCTGAATATTTTTCGAAAGCACCGTATGTCATAGACATACTGTACACATCAAAATGTTTCTCAGGCCAGTGTTTTAATAAGGCATATTTAGGTGCCCACAATATCTAAGAGCTAGCGCCTTTCATTGATAGATGTACTTGATGAAAAGATATTCACTTCTGTCTGACCTCTGACCTCTAACTTTCCTTTACCACAGCTGTGGGAGACCGTACATAAAGCTGAGCCACGGGGAGGGATCCATGGACAAAGGGGACAGGACACACCGGACAGGTACAACGGTCCTTTAACTAAGCTTCTCATCTCTGCCAGTGCTTCCTTTCCCTTCCACACCACTACCGTTTTCAAACTATTGAGCCAAGCTGTACTGTACTCATGGCCTCTTCTGTCCACTGGTTTTGCCTACCTTCTTCTACCGTTTAGCTTGTCATCTCTGCCAGTGATACCTTTCCCTTCCACATCATTGAGCCAAGCTGTACTGTACTGCGCTGGCCTGGTTATGCGTCCATTACAGGAACTGTGCTAGAGAGGACAATGATTGTATGAAATGGATACTCCTGTCCCAGAGTGGATATTATTTGTGTGTGCTTTGCAGCAGGGCTGAAGGCTTTGCAGCAGTGCTGGATGCTTTGCAGCAGGGCTGAAGGCTTTGCAGCAGTGCTGAAGGCTTTGCAGCAGGGCTGAAGGCTTTGCAGCAGTGCTGAATGCTTTGCAGCAGGGCTGAATGCTTTGCAGCAGGGCTGAATGCTTTGCAGCAGGGCTGAATGCTTTGCAGCAGGGCTGAATGCTTTGCAGCAGGGCTGAATGCTTTGCAGCAGGTCTGAATGCTTTGCAGCAGTGCTGAATGCTTTGCAGCAGGGCGGAATGCTTTGCAGCAGTGTTGAATGCTTTGAAGCAGTGCTGAATTCTTTGTAGCAATATTGGATTCTTTGCAGCAGTGCTGAATGCTTTGTGGGAATCCCGTCTCCATGGTGAGACAATGACCATAAGAGTAAGTTGGGAAGACAACACAAGCAGATCTGATACCAGGCTGATCCTGTCTCACAACAGAGAGGTGTGCTTTGTTTTGCTGCAGTGTTGAATGCTTTGAAGGTGTTGTCCCATCTCCATGGTAACGCTTTCTCTGTACGACAATCAGAGGATCAGGTGGTGGCATCGTCAGACTACGACAATACCCACGAGGCCAACCACAGCGACAGCAGCGACGTAGCGCCGACAGAGGAGGGGGACGCAGAAGGGGGCAAAAACACACCCCAAAACCTCATCATGCTACCTGCAGAGGTGAGAAACGGCCGCAGCAACCGTAGAGGCAGCTCTCGTTTTCTTTTTCACACTTCTAGGTCTACATCTTTTAGGCCAGGGGTATTCAACCCTTACCCTAAGAGGTCCGGGGTCAGGGGTATTCAACCCTTAACCCTAAGAGGTCCGGGGTCAGGGGTATTCAACCCTTAACCCTAAGAGGTCCGGGGTCAGGGGTATTCAACCCTTACCCTAAGAGGTCCGGGGTCAGGGGTATTCAACCCTTACCCTAAGAGGTCCGGGGTCAGGGGTATTCAACCCTTACCCTAAGAGGTCCGGGGTCAGGGGTATTCAACCCTTAACCCTAAGAGGTCCGGGGTCAGGGGTATTCAACCCTTACCCTAAGAGGTCCGGGGTCAGGGGTATTCAACCCTTAACCCTAAGAGGTCCGGGGTCAGGGGTATTCAACCCTTACCCTAAGAGGTCCGGGGTCAGGGGTATTCAACCCTTAACCCTAAGAGGTCCGGAACAATGCTGGTTTCGATAATTCATTGCAACAACCTTGTGTTCCAGGTGTAAATCAGTCCATGATTATAGGTGAATAATGATCAAATACAGTGGAACTGGCTGTCTAGATTTGGATTTGAGGGTTATTATTGGCTTATTCATCAGGCAGAGGCACAACCACCTCAGAAGCCAAAAGTTCATTTCCACCAGCATAACATTCAGTGCACAGATTGGCACCACCAGCCATCTATGTCTGACCCCCTTATGACATGTTTTATGACCATCAGTCGAGAGAGAGAGAACATTTTCTAAGACATTTAATATGACAATATAAAGGTTCATAAAGACATTATAAAGGCTTATAACATGTCTATGGCCTCTGTAGGAAAAGCCCCAGCTGGCCCCGGAGCCGTTAGTGATGGAGGACTTGGAGCCCCTAATGAGTCAGCTGAACCACTGGAACTTCCCCATCTTCAGCTTGATGGAGAAGACCCAGGGAAAATGTGGCCGCATCCTCAGCCAGGTGAGACCAGCTACTGTACAGCCTAGTCAGGTGAGACCAGCTACTGTACAGCCTAGTCAGGTGAGACCAGCTACTGCACAGCCTAGTCAGGTGAGACCAGCTACTGTACAGCCTAGTCAGGTGAGACCAGCTACTGTACAGCCTAGTCAGGTGAGACCAGCTACTGTACAGCCTAGTCAGGTGAGACCAGCTACTGTACAGCCTAGTCAGGTGAGATGTAACCAGGTGAGACCAGCTACTGTACAGCCTAGTCAGGGGAGCTGTAACCAGGTGAGGACAGGTACTGTACAGCCTAGTCAGGGGAGCTGTAACCAGGTGAGGACAGGTACTGTACAGCCTAGTCAGGGGAGATGTAACCAGGTGAGGACAGGTACTGTACAGCCTAGTCAGGGGAGCTGTAACCAGGTGAGGACAGGTACTGTACAGCCTAGTCAGGGGAGATGTAACCAGGTGAGACCAGCTACTGTACAGCCTAGTCAGGGGAGATGTAACCAGGTGAGGACAGGTACTGTACAGCCTAGTCAGGGGAGATGTAACCAGGTGAGGACAGGTACTGTACAGCCTAGTCAGGGGAGCTGTAACCAGGTGAGGACAGGTACTGTACAGCCTAGTCAGGGGAGATGTAACCAGGTGAGGACAGGTTAGAATAGTTCATTCTCAGCCAGGTGAGGACAGGTTAGAATAGTTCATTCTCAGCCAGGTGAGGACAGGTTAGAATAGTTCATTCTCAGCCAGGTGAGGACAGGTTAGAATAGTTCATTCTCAGCCAGGTGAGGACAGGTTAGAATAGTTCATTCTCAGCCAGGTGAGGACAGGTTAGAATAGTTCATTCTTAGCCAGGTGAGAGAAACAACCAATTAGACAGGCTGATGGTCAACCATCTATCATTGGGCAGTCACTGTGTCAATCAAAGTGTGTTTGTCTGGTGAGAATCAAATTTGTTGTTTGAGACAGAAGCGGTAGCCTCGAGGTTAGAGAAGTGGGCAGGTAACTGGAGGGTTGCTGGTTCGAACCCCCGAGCTGCGTGCAGGGAAATCTACAGGCAGCCGGAGAGTTACCAACTTCAATATCTCTACATACTACTGCCGTTGTGCCCTTGAGCAAGGCTCTTTACCCCTAAGGGTTTCAGGGGTCCTGTGTTGCTCCCAGCCTGTGATGTGTGTCAGGTTGGGTACTGTCACAGAATAAATTAAGAATATCTGTACATTTAAAGCAGGTGTTGAGACGTCTATTAGAATGAGACTATCTATAAGCCCATAGACCATTCAGTGTCAATCAAGGAGTCTGTCTGACTGGTTAGAATGCGATTGGTTCTGTGAGCTCTCTAACTCTCTGTGTCTGTTTCAGGTCTCTCACAGGCTTTTTGAAGACACAGGCCTATTTGAGACCTTCAAGATCCCGGTTCACGAATTCATGAACTACTTCCATGCTCTGGAGAATGGCTACAGAGACATACCATGTAAGATCCTGTTTTAACTTAATGACTCTGCTCTCTTAAAAGGTCCTGTTTTACCCTAATGACTGTTTTTCAGACACAGATTAAGCCTAGTAGAGTACATTTTTAGTCCAGGACTAGACTTATTCTGTGCCAGGGAAACTATCCCTTATTAATGTGTTACATGTGTTTTGCTTAGTATATTGAAGTTGAGTTAAAAGTGTCATACCATCAGTAAACCACTAGAGGGCAATGTTACACCATTTTTCTTTCAACACTCCATTAACACTAGTTTACTGTACATTCTCTCCATATCCTTTTCACCCCTACAGTAGAAACAGAAACAGTGTGGCCTAGTGGAAATTATCACTACTGAAATGTCTCATATTCTCTCCCTTTCGCTCTCTATTCTTGGTAAATATATTGAATTGTACCCCCAATTTTTTTTTTCAATCAATCAATCCAGATCACAACAGAATCCACGCTACAGACGTTCTCCATGCTGTCTGGTACCTCACTACCCAGGCCGTACCAGGTCTGCCCAGCCTCATCACTGACCATTGCTCTGCCAGCGACTCAGGTGAACTGACTTGCCTAGTTAAATAAAGGTTAAATAAAAAATGTAATAAAAAATAAATAAAAAGTGACTTGAATACAGGCCAGTGTAATTGAATCATCATGGCTCTTGCTTGATTTGGCATCAGGAGATTGAAACACGTTATTTATTGATAACTTGAATTTTGACTCTATGAGAAGACAACCAACTGTGTTTTTCCTCCTGTTTTGAATATAACATCATTATGTTCGTTATGGTTGTCAACTTGAGTAAGATTTAGATTTTGTACAAACCGAAGAGACTTAAAGAGTCAAGTATATTTAATAATACATTGCTATGTCAAGACTCTTAATATAATTTGTAACAATCAGATTAACTTTTGCCTTTCATTTAATTTAGTCTATACCTACCATCTCTAGTTACTGTTTTGTAAGTCGTCTCATTAAGATCAAGGCATTGGAATGTTTGTTACAGTTACGTCAACGCTCTCAGCTGTTCTTATCAGACTGGGGGCTCAGCGTCTGGGTTGCGTCCCAAATGGAATCCTATTCCCTATATAGTGCACTACTTTTAGTCAAAACTAGTGCACTATAAAGGGAATATGGTTCCATTTGGGATGTCGTCTCTGAGTAACAAATACTATTTGAAGTTTAGCAATGCATGAGCGGGCATGAAATTGCAACCAGATTAAAGTTCTCCCAACCCCAGATTTTCATAACCTAATTTATATGCCTTAGTTCACCAAACTCTTTGATCCGAGCAGAAGTGGATTTAGAGGTTGAGAGTCCCTCTCCCTCTCCCTCTCCCTCTCCCTCTCCCTCTCCCTCTCCCTCTACCTCTCTCTCTCCCTCTCCCTCTACCTCTACTTCTACCTCTCAATCTCTCTCTCTCTTTCTCCTCGGCTCTCCCAGACTCTGACAGTGGCATCACACACAGTCACATGGGCTACCTGGTGTCGAAGACCTACAGCGTGTCGGAGGATGGGTATGGTTGCCTGTCGGGGCTCATCCCAGCCCTGGAGCTCATGGCTCTCTACGTAGCAGCAGCCATGCATGACTATGACCACCCTGGGAGGACTAACGCCTTCCTGGTGGCCACAAGTGCACCACAGGTACACCACTTCTCTGTCAAAGCACTTCCGGGCTCAAGTGAACAAAAAAATCTTCAGAGTCATATGTTGAACTGTTGTCTGCAGGGAGAGCAGAGTTTTTATTTTAGAGATAAAGAAAATAGTGGTACTTGACTTGGATTGCTGTTGTTATGTGTTGTGGAACTGTATGGGCAATTCTCTGACCAGGTTAGAATTTAGTTAAATGTGTCCTGTTACCATAACAGGACTAATTCTCTCACATCCTATCTTCCCCTCTCCAGGCAGTGTTGTATAACGACAGGTCGGTGCTCGAGAACCACCACGCCGCCTCGGCCTGGAATCTGTTCATGTCCCGTCCAGAGTATAACTTCCTGGTTAACCTGGACCACGTGGAGTTCAAACGCTTCCGCTTCCTGGTCATAGAGGCCATCCTCGCCACTGACCTCAAGAAACACTTTGACTTCCTGGCAGAGTTCAATGCCAAGGTAAAACCAATGAATCAATCAATTAATTAAGTGTTCACAGACCCGTAAACCTGTATATTTAATTTGAGTCTAAGATCTCTTCAGCTATTGTAGCATGTTGTATGTGAGAGTTCTACTGCCTACCCTTGGGTTTTTGTAGTGCAGGTTTGTAGTGCTCTCACCTCTGCCCAGTATAATCCACAAGCCCTCATTATAGCTCACTCTCTGTCCACATTGGTCTGTTACACTATTGCAATAGCATAGAGTCAAACGGAAGTGTTCTAGAAAATCAGTTAGATATTGTTTATAAAAAGGAACAATATTATATGTGCCAGTACATTTCTGGACCTTAAATATCCTCATTATATTCTCGTTAACTTAACTAACCCATACGAATAGAAGGCTCTAACCTGCAGCTTTTCAGGAAATCAATTTTGCAGTCTGAATTCTGCTGCTATCATTGGTGGGGACTAAACCTTTCCACTGTGCTGTAGTAAAACCTTTCCACTGTTCTGTAGTAAAGCCTTTCCACTGTGCTGCAGTAAAGCCTTTCCACTGTTCTGTAGTAAAGCCTTTCCATTGTGCTGTAGTAAAACCTTTCCACTGTTCTGTAGTAAAGCCTTTCCATTGTGCTGTAGTAAAACCTTTCCATTGTGCTGTAGTAAAGCCTTTCCATTGTGCTGTAGTAAAACCTTTCCACTGTGCTGTAGTAAAGCCTTTCCACTGTGCTGTAGTAAAACCTTTCCACTGTTCTGTAGTAAAACCTTTCCACTGTTCTGTAGTAAAGCCTTTCCACCGTGCTGCAGTAAAGCTGATGGCAGTTAGGCACTACCAGTTATACAACATATTGCTGCCCTTCCACTAACGCTAACAGTGTTACGCCCATTCACTGTGTGTGTGTGTGTGAGCACCACTAAAGCCAACAGAGCAGTGTTGTGTCTTTCACACTGGCTCTGTTGTACCACAAAGCCTCTCTCTCTTTCTCACACACACACACACACACACACACACACACACACCTTGTACTCATTTCCCCTCCAATTCCTAGAAACCAAATCAAGCTTTCTCTGAAAAGGCCCATTGAATTAGCTGTTGATGTAGCTGCTCTTTCGCTCAGGGGTTATGGCGTTAGCATAATAAGATTAACCTTGTGTGTGTGTGTGTGTGTGTGTGTGTGTGTGTGTGTGTGTGTGGTGTGTGTGTGTGTGTGTGTGTGTGTGTGTGTGTGTGTGTGTGTGTGTGTGTCATGCGCCAAATACAACAGGTGAAATGCTTACTTACAAGCCCTTAACCAACAATGCAGTTTTCAGAAAAAATAAGTGTTAAGAAAGTATTTACTAAATAAACTGAAGTAAACAATAAAAATAAAATAGAAAAATAACAAATAATTTAAAAACTTCTTCGGGATCAGTGTCCCTTCCACAGGACGGTTGAGCTAACGTAGGCTAATACGATTAGCATGAGGTTGTAAGTAACAAGACATTTCCCAGGACATTGACATATCTGATATTGGCAGAAAGCATAAATTGTTGTTAATCTAACTGCACTGTCCAATTTACAGTAGCTATTACAGTGAAATAATACAATGCTATTGTTTGAGGAGAGTGCACAATTTTGAACATGAAAAGTTATTAATAAACAAATTAGGCACATTTGGGTAGTCTTGATACAACATTTTGAACAGAAACGCAATAGTTCATTGGATCAGTCTAAAACTTTGCACATACACTGCTGCCATCTAGTGGCCCAAATCTAAATTGCACCTGGGTTGGAATAATACATGGCCGTTCTCTTACATTTCAAAGATGATGGTACAAAAAAAATACTAAAGAACAGTTCGTTTTTTCTTTGTATTATCTTTTACCAAATCTATTGTGTTATATTCTCCTATATTCCTTTCACATTTCCACAAACGTCAAAGATTTTCCTTTCAAATGGTACCAGGAATATGCATATCCTTGCTTCAGGGCCTGAGCTACAGGCAGTTAGATTTGGGTATGTCATTTTAGGCGAAAATAGAAAAAAGGGGCGGATCCTTAAGAGGTTTTTAAAGAGCAACAAGAAAATAACAAGGCTATATACAGGGGGTACCGGTACAGAGTCAATGTGCAGGGGGCACAAGTTAATTGAGATAATTGAGGTAATATGTACATGTAGGTAGAGGTAAAGTGACTGTGCATTGGAGCGGCAGGTAGCCTAGTGGTTAGAGTGGAGGGGCGGCAGGTAGCCTAGTGGTTAAAGCATTGGACTAGTAACCGAAAGGTTGCAAGATCGAATCCCCGAGCTGACAAGGTAAAAATATGTTGTTCTGCCCCTGAACAAGGCAGTTAACTCACTGTTCCTAGGCCGTCATTGAAAATAAGAATTTGTTCTTAACTGACTTGCCTAGTTGAATAAAGGTCAAATAAATAGATCATAAACGGAGAGTAGCAGCAGTGTAAAAATGGGGGGGGGACCATGACAGTTTGTTGATGATGTGGATACCAAGAGTGTGTACCCACACAGTGGTGATTTTAGCATGTAAATCTTGGTGGGGCAAAAAATGTGTAATGTGGGATGCATGCCAGCAAAGCCACTAAACAATACTAAACAACACTAAACAATACTAAACAATACTAAACAACACACCACAACACAACACTAAACAATACTAAACAACACAACACAACACAACACAATACTAAACAACACAATACTAAACAATACTAAACAACACTAAACAATACTAAACAATACTAAACAACACAACACAACACTAAACAATACTAAACAACACTATACAATACTAAACAACACAACACAACACTAAACAATACTAAACAACACAACACAATACTAAACAATACTAAACAACACTAAACAATACTAAACAACACAACACAACACTAAACAACACTAAACAACACAACACAATACTAAACAACACTAAACAATACTAAACAACACAACACAACACTAAACAACACTAAACAACACAACACAATACTAAACAATACTAAACAACACTAAACAATACTAAACAACACAACACAACACTAAACAACACTAAACAACACAACACAACACTAAACAACACTAAACAACACAACACAACACTAAACAATACTAAACAATACAACACAACACTAAACAACACTAAACAACACTAAACAATACTAAACAACACAACACTAAACAATACTAAACAACACAACACAACACTAAACAATACTAAACAACACTAAACAACACTAAACAATACTAAACAACACAACACTAAACAATACTAAACAACACAACACAACACTAAACAATACTAAACAACACAACACAACACTAAACAATACTAAACAACACAACACAACACTAAACAATACTAAACAACACAACACAACACTAAACAATACTAAACAACACAACACAACACTAAACAATACTAAACAACACTAAACAACACTAAACAATACTAAACAACACAACACAACACTAAACAATACATGAATTGCACTATAACAGTGACAAACGGTGCCCACAAACTGTTAGGACCTACATAAAGCTGTCCCAACAGCAGAGTCCAAACATATCAGTCCCAACACCTTACCACTGCTACTCCTGGTTATCAGCGGAGCCTTGACTGGCAGCGAAACAGTTAATTCAAGGGGACGTAAAGCGTATAAGAGGCAATCCGTAATTTTGATTAAGACATTCATGAGCGATCCAGGACGGACGTAGTCAATTTAACTGTTTGTTCAGCTTTTGAAATGTACAGCAACAGAATTCAGAGCATAGGTCATTCTTACAGTGTTTTCCCTGTACACCAAGTCAGAACCGTAGGGTAAATGAAGGGGGCATATAAGCAGACAATGAAAGCTCTTACATGTGCTCACTTGAACAGGAAGGTGGCGCGGCGGTCCTTCGTGGGCAAATTTTGTCATCAAAGAAAGACAAAGAGGCCGGATTTACAATTCCTGGTTGGATTTGGATGACCGTGCAAAACGTATTTTCCCAGTCTGAGCTTGTTTATTGCCCATTTCCCAGTTGCAATGCTTGCAGTTACCCACTGTCAGTAATTCCTTCCAAACCACTCATTGTTGAATAACGGCCGATGAGCAACGATACGTTTTATCTATAATTTCTCTTCATTACTTCTCTTCATATGACAAGGATTAAAGAGGATTTGCCAGTAGATTATCGAATTGATTCATGATGATGACTGCTAGCTAAGATTTTGAAAGTATGATGTTGACATGATCAGTCCAATCAAAGCTACTGTAGATATAACGTGATTTAACGTAATTTTATCTGTGGCCAATGACCTTGAGCCTTCTTGGATGGGCACTACGAATGTAATTCTATGGCATTCGTAGTCTACCCTTATTACTTGGCCGTGACTTACCCCACCTCCACAGAAAGCCCTGAGCTAGGCTGAAACACCTGAATTTTGAAGCTGCCTTAATCAAGAAAACAAAAAAGAGACCATGTTTATATGTGGATTTATTAACTCAATGATATATATTGTCCCACTTGCCCTGAATGACGGGTCGCCACTGGGCCTACCTAGAAATGAGGAATACATTGAAAAAAAGAAAAGGGGTTTGAGGAAGATGATTATTCAACTTAAAGGTCAAATAATTCCGGCAATTTCAGAGCAGCACAGAACAGATACGTACTGAGAGATGGGGATTAATATCTTTTGCTGGGTTATACGTTATCGCTATTTTTGGCTTGAATCAATGCTGTTGTGTGGTTTGCTATTGGGGTAAGCTAATATAATGCTATATGGTGTTTTCACTGTAAAACACTTGAAAAATCTGAAATATTGTCTGGATTCACAAGATCTGTGTCTTTCATTTGCTGTACGCTGTGTATTTTTAAGAAATGTTTAATGATGAGTAATTAGGTAATACACGTTGCTCTCTGTAGTTATTCTAGTCGCTTTGGTGAGAGTTGTGATGGTGGCTGCAATGGTAAACTATGATTTATACCTGAAATATGCACATTTTTCTAACAAAACATATGCTATACAATAAATATGTTATCAGACTGTCATCTGATGAAGTTGTTTCTTGGTTAGTGGCTATTTTTATCTTTATTTGGTCGAATTTGTGATAGCTACTGATGGAGTAAAAAACTGGTGGAGTAAAAAAAAGTGGTGTCTTTTGCTAACGTGGTTAGCTAATAGATTTACATATTGTCTCTTCCCTGTAAAACATTTTAAAAATCAGAAATGATGGCTGGATTCACAAGATGTGTATCTTTCATCTGGTGTCTTGGACTTGTGATTTAATGATATTTAGATGCTAGTATTTACTTGTGACGCTATGCTAGGCTATGCTAGTCAGCTTTTTTACTGATGGGGGTGCTCCCGGATCCGGGTTTGGGAGAAATTAGAGGTTAAAGGGTGAATCCAAAATAACGGAATGTTGGAGCTATGGAATTCTTACATCAGGAATCCAATTTAAATGTTACATTCTTTTTTAAATGACAACTGATTGACCATGTTATTGAACCACGTACATATATATTTTTTCAGATGTGTGATAGATGAAAGGTTTTGTATAGTAAGTGCCCTAATGTACCATATAAGTTCACAAAGCATTTTTATAGGTTAACATATTTTGTCTCTGTCTTTTACTATAGGTAGGTGATGACGTGACGAGGGGTATTGATTGGTCCAATGAGAACGACAGACTGCTGGTGTGTCAGATGTGCATCAAGCTAGCTGACATCAATGGCCCACTGAAACACAAGGACCTGCACCTACAGTGGACCAAGGGCATCGTTGATGAGTTCTATGAACAGGTCAGATTCTCTCTCTCTATCTCTCACACACACACACACACGCACACGCACACACACACACACACACACACACACACACACACACACACACACACACACACACAAACAAACACACACTGAAACAAAAGTACCTGCACATACAGTGGACCAAAGGCATCGTCGATGAATTCTATGAACATGTGAGATCCAAATCATATCCTAGCCCCTACACTCTAGCCCCTACACCCTAGCCCCTACACCCTAGCCCCTATACTCTAGCCCCTACACATGCTTTCAATCCCGAAGCGATGGTTTGGACTCTCAGAATTCTCATCCCAATTCTTCAGAAGTAACCACCAGTCCAACAGAAGTATACAACAGAAAAATACTAACAAATACGATACATTCATGGGACTGGAAGGTTTCACGTGCTAGTACAAGGTTTATCTGACATGAAACTCCTGTGAAAGGAAAAGCTGTTATGTTCAATATTAGAAATAATAGGGCAATACAGATGGCTATAGTATTGTAAAAGAAAAGTCTCTGCCCCATGCTACAAAGCTATCAGGCACTATAGACTGTAGAATAATATATATAAAATACACATTTAAATCAAATAAAAACTGTAGTAGTATTTTTTTTAAACTTATTTAACCTTTATTTAACTAGGCAAGTCAGTTAAGAACAAATTCTTATTTACAATGACAGACTACCCCGGCCGACGCTGGGCCAATTGTGCACCGCCCTATAGGACTCCCAATCACGGCAGAATGTGATACAGCCTGGATATAAACCAGGGACTGTAGTGACGCGTCTTGCACCACTCGGAAGCACAATGTACTACCGTTGTACTACGCTTTTAGAAAAAATAGTTCCAGAAGGGTTCCTCGGCTGTCCCCATAGGAGAACCCTTTTTGGCTCCAGGTAGAACACTTTTGGGTTCCATGCTGAACCCTCTGTGGAAAGGGTTCTACATGGAACCCAAAAGAGTTCTACCTGGAACCAAAAAGGGTTCTTCAAAGGGTTTTCCTATGGGGACAGCTGAAGAATCCTTTTAGGTTTTACAGTGCCTTGCAAAAGTATTCATCCCCCTTGGCATTTTTCCTATTTTGCTGCATTTGCAACCTGTAATTTAAATAGATTTTTATTTGGATTTCATGTAATGGACATACACAAAATAGTCCAAATTGGTAAAGTGAAATGAAAAAAATTACCTAAAAAACGAAAAAGTGGTTTGTGCATATGTATTCACCCCTTTGCTGTGACGCCCCTAAATAAGATCTTGTGCAACCAATTACCTTCAGAAGTCACAATTTTAAGAATATGGTACCACAACAAACCTGCCAAGAGAGGGCCGCCCACCAAACCTCACGGACCAGGCAAGGAGGGCATTAATCAGAGAGGCAACAAAGAGACCAAAGATAACACTGAAGGAGCTGCAAAGCTCCACAGCGGAGATTGGAGTATCTGTCCATAGGACCACTTTAAGCAGTACACTCCACAGAGCTGGGCTTTATGGAAGTGTGGCCAGAAAAAAGCCATTGCTTAAAGAAAAAAATAAGCAAACATGTTTGGTGTTCACCAAAAGGCATGTGGGAGAATACCATCCCCACAGTGAAGTATGGTGGTGGCAGCATCATGTTGTGGAGATGGTTTTCATCGGCAGGGACTGGGAAACTGGTCAGAATTGAATGAATGATGGATGGTGCTAAATACAGGGAAATTATTGAGGGGAACCTATTTTAGTCTTCCAGAGACTTGAGACTGGGACGGAGGTTCACCTTCCAGCAGGACAATGACCCTAAGCATACTGCTAAAGCAACACTCAAGTGGTTTAAGGGGAAACATTTAAATGTCTTGGAATGGCCTAGTCAAAGCCCAGACCTCAATCCACTTGAGAATTTGTGGTATGACTTAAAGATTGCTGTACACCAGCGGAACCCATCCAACTTGAAGGAGCTGTAGCAGTTTTGCCTTGAAGAATGGGCAAAAATCTCAGTGACTAGATGTGCCAAGCTTATAGAGACGCACCTCAAGAGACTTCCAGCAGTAATTTCTGCAAAAGGTGGCTCTAAAAAAGTATTGACTTTGGAGGGGGTGAATAGTTATGCACGCTCAAGTTTTCAGTTTTTTTGTCTTATTTCTTGTTGGTTTCACACCCCAAAAATATTTTGCATCTTCAAAGTGGTAGGCATGTTTTGTAAATCAAATGATACAAACCCCCCCCCCCCTCGAAATCGGTTTTATTTCCAGGTTGAAAGGCAACAAAAAAGGAAAAATGCCAAGGGGGTGAATACTTTCACAGGCCACTCTAGATAGCACCTTTTTTTGTAAGAGTGTAGAGCGACTGTATGTTGAAATCACAAGTTTTTCTCAGTCCCATTCATTTTGTTGACCCCAAAACCTGATGGATTTTCACCCAGTAATTCAATTTTTATTCCATCTCCCTGACAAATTGAGATAGTAATGGCATGTCTGCTGCCTGGAATTGCACAGAGATAACCCGTAGAATGTCAACCTTGGTAGAAAATGCGACACACATGAAATATGATTGTCCGGATAAGGAATATGCCATCCATAGACAATCAGATTCTATTTATTTACGTTCAGACTAAAGATGACTTTGTGTGTTCTGTGTAACAGGAGAATATATGACAACATATGATGACATATGACATATGACGGTACGATTAAAATTATCTGATAAGGAATATGCATCGGGTCTTCTGCCATGGCCAATCACTTTTATGCCAATTATTTATATTTCATATTTTTGACATTATGACATATAACACATATGCTAGACCGGTCAAATATATTGGCACCTTTGCATTATACAATGGAGTGAAAGTTCTTTTTTCTCATTTCAAAACGGGTTGAATGGCTATTTTTACCCTGTTGTCACCTTCGACTTATCACAGGTCAGGTAAGTTACACTAATCACAGGTCAGGTAAGTTACACTAATCACAGGTCAGGTAAGTTACACTAATCACAGGTCAGGTAAGTTACACTAATCACAGGTCAGGTAAGTTACACTAATCACAGGTCAGGTAAGTTACACTAATCACAGGTCAGGTAAGTTACACGCTAAATCAGATCCTGCCCCCAATCAAATACATGTAAATGTTGAATCATTTTATCCAGGCCATATTCATATTTTGAAAAGAAATAGTGAATTGTGCAAAGGTGCCAATAAACAATATATACTGTACTGAGGAAACTGCATCAGGGTGTCTTCCATAGTCAGTTGCCAAATATTTCTGTATGTTCACTGTAGCTTACATATACCATGTGTGTTCTGCATGGCATTGATTTCAAAAACATTTTGTCTGTATAAAATACCTTTACATCATTTGAGGACATTGAAAACGTATAGGCTTCTGACGTTTGTTATTTCCACTTTGAAATGTCAGACTTTCCCTTACAAAAAAATGTATCAATCCCTACAAAAATACCCATTCATTGTAATCCACAGAATAATTCACATTTCCTGTCGCAAAACACCAGTCTCAACGTCAACAGTGAAGAGGCGACTCAGGGATGCTGGCCTTCTAGGCAGAGTTTCAAAGAAAAAGACATATCTCAGACTGGCCAATAAAAATAAATGATTAAGATGGGCAAAAGAACACAGACACTGGACAGAGGAACTCTGCCTAGAAGGCCAGCATCCCTGAGTCGCCTCTTCACTGTTGACGTTGAGACTGGTGTTTTGCGGGTACTATTTAATGAAGCTGCCAGTTGAGGACTTGTGAGGCGTCTGTTTCTCAAACTAGACACTCTAATGTACTTGTCCTCTTGCTCAGTAGTGCACCGGGGCCTCCCACTTTCTATTCTGGTTAGAGTCAGTTTGCGCTGTTCTGTGAAGGGAGTAGTACACAGCGTTGTACGAGATCTTCAGTTTCTTGGCAATTTCTCGCATGGAATAGCCTTCATTTCTCAGAACAAGAAAAGACTGTCAAGTTTCAGAAGAAAGTCCTTTGTTTCTAGACATTTTGAGCCTGTAATCGAACCCACACATGCTGATGCTCCAGATACTCAACTAGTCTAAAGAAGGCCAGTTTTATTGCTTCTTTAAGCAGGACAACAGTTTTCAGCGGTGCTAACATATTTGCAAAAGGGTTTTCTAATGATCAATTAGCCTTTTAAAATGATAAACTTGGATTAGCTAACACAATGTGCCATTGGAACACAGGAATGATGGTTGCTGATAATTGGCCTCTGCATGCCTATGTAGATTTTCCACAAAAAATCTTCAGTTTCCAGCTACAATAGTCATTTACAACATTAACAATGTCTGCTCTGCATTTCTGATCAATTTGGTGTTATTTTAATGGACAAAACATGTGCTTTCCTTTCAAAAACAAGGACATTTCTGAGTGACCCCAAACTTTTAAACGGTAGTGTATGTTCATGTAAAAACATTAACATGTAATGTGTTTGCGTGGATCTATCAGTTACACATAAATGTCAGTACATACACACAACAAGTAGGTCACATGGGGGAGAGGCGTTGTGCCGCGAGGTGTTGCTTTATTAGTTTTTTTTAAACCAGGTTTGCTGTTCACCTGCTCTATATGAGATGGAAGGGCCCTCTACTGCTCATCCTGTGTCTCCTTGATCTGCTGCCACTCCCCCAGTTTTCTCTCTCGTGTGTGTGTGTGGAGAGACAGGTGTGCTGGAGTCAGAGCAGATCCCCACCAGCTGCAACCTGTTCCATAATCAAGACCCTGCCACTTCCACGCTGCCAGATCGTAGCCTCTGCTCTGTCAATCTGCATTTTAGCCATTGGCTCATGCATAGATCCTATTTTCATGTTGTGCCCATTTTTCCTTGCCTGACGCTGTTCTCTCCGCTACAGTTCCGTCCACTCTGACTCTGGTCCCTGTCTCCAGTCCCACGTCTCGTCAGTCCTGCCACCCTGCCCAGAACCCCCACTCCACTGCTTCCTTGGATTCTGCTCCGGACCTGCTCACCCAGCCCCAACTCCCCTCGCTCCAGCCTTAGAACCTGGATCCTGCAACCCGTCCAAGCTTCCCCTGGCCTGCACCACATCTTTCATCTGCTTTTCAATAAATACCTTATCCCAATCTCCTCGTCTGAGTCTGCACTTGGGTTCACCTGCTCTTCTCCGCGTAACATTAACTAGGTATTTCTTTGTAGCACTTGATCATAACTGGACAATAATAAAGATAAGATAAAACTAGAGCCTACAGGACTTGCTTTGTGTTGTGTCAAAAAAGCAGAGCATCTCTATGGACAGACCTCTCCCCATCTTTACAACTATTTAATCTATGTTTCGACCATGACAGTTTACAATCTAAGGTAACACCAAGTAATTTAGTCCCCTCAACTTGTTCAACAGCCACACTGTTCATTATCAGATTCAGCTGAGGTCTACAACTTAAGGAATGATTTGTACCAAATAAAGTGCTCTTAGTTTAAGATATTCAGGACTAGTTTATTAGTGGCCACCGATTCCAAAACTGACTGCAACTCTTCAGGGTGCCATCAGCCCAACCCAGCCCAAATCATTGCCACACACTCTTCAACTAGCGTATGAAGCCAGCCTGAGCCAAGCCTCCTTCATAGTGTAGAAGAAAAGTCTGCACTCCAGAAGCTTGGCAACAGTCTGGCCCTTCAATGACAATGACCCCAATGATGGATAGGATTCAATATGGTGATTATGCTGTTGGGGTGCTAGGCAACTGGTGGAGGAGCAGCAGTGATTGCAACAGTGATTACACAGACAGACCACGGCCTTGGAGTCAATGTGTGGGGTGTTCTGTTGGCGCCAATGTATGGGCTGAGCCTGTGTGGTTGTCCATTTAAATCTAGTCCTAGAAGGTATACACTGCTCTGTAAAGTCCCCAGTGTGTCACTAAGGAAGAGATGAGATGGATGTGTGTTTTGTAACTGGCATATTTATTTTCACAGAATGTGAAACTGGAGATTTAAATGATTTGATTTATACGCCTATTATGTTGGGTGTTCAGCCATAAAATTATTATTTCATGCAATGTTTCTAAAAAAAACATTGAGAATTGCTACAGAAAAACAATAGTCCAAACCAAATGTCTCTACCACATATGGTTCAATATGCAGACAATTTTATCAGATCATTTAGCATGATTAGAGTGAATAGAATATCTGTACAGCCATGGTCAAAAAGTGGTCACTACTCAATAGAACTCTGTCACTGCTCCGAGGGCAGAAATGCGCTAACTACGAACATCAACTGACAAGCTAGCTAGTGGCCGCAGCTTCGTGTTTTACATTTTTTTAATTTCACCTTTATTTAACCAGGTAGGCTAGTTGAAAACAAGTTCTCATTTACAACTGCGACCTGGCCAAGATAAAGCAAAGCAGTGCGACACATACAACAACACAGAGTTACACATGGAATAAACAAACATACAGTCAATATTACAATAGAAAAACTATATATACAGTGTGTGCAAATGAGGTAGGATAAGGGAGGTAAGGCAATAAATAGGCCATAGTGGCGAAATAATTACAATTTAGCAATTAAACACTGGGGTGATAGATGTGCAGAAGATGAGTGTGCAAGTAGAGATACTGGGGTGCAAAGGAGCAAAATATATAGAATAAATAACAGTATGGGGGTGGGGTAGTTGGATGGGCTATGTACAGCTGCAGTGATCTGTGAGCTGCTCTGACAGCTGGTGCTGAAAGTTAGTGAGGGAGATATGAGTCTCCAGCTTCAGTGATTTTTGCAGTTCGTTCCAGTCATTGGCAGCAGAGAACTGGAAGGAAAGGCGGCCAAAGCAGGAATTGGCTTTGGGAATGACCAGTGAAATATACCTGCTGGAGCGCGTGCTACTGGTGGGTGCTGCTATGGTGACCAGTGAGCTGAGATAAGGCAGAGCTTTACCTAGCAAAGACCTATTGATGACTTGGAGCCAGTGGGTCTGGCGACAAATATGAAGCGAGGGCCAACCAACGAGAGCATACAGGTCGCCGTGGTGGGTAGTATATGGGGCTTTGGTGACAAAACGGGTGGCACTGTGATAGACTGCATCCAATTTGCTGAGTAGTGTTGGAGGCTATTTTGTAAATGACATCGCCGAAGTCAAGGATCGGTAGGATAGTCAGTTTTACGAGGGTATGTTTGGCAGCATGAGTGAAGGATGCTTTGTTGCGAAATAGTAAGCCGATTCTAGATAAAATTTTGGATTGGAGATGCTTAATGTGAGTCTGGAAGGAGAGTTAACAGTCTAACCAGACACCTAGGTATTTGTAGTTGTCCACATATTCTAAGTCAGATCCGTCCAGAGTAGTGATGCTGGGTGGGCGGGCAGGTGTGGGCAGTGATCGGTTGAAGAGCATGCATTTAGTTTTACTTGCATTTAACTTTTTAGGGCTGCAATCCCGCTAACGGGATCGATATGACAACAGCCAGTGAAAGTGCAGGGCGCCAAATTCAAACAACAGAAATCTCATAATTAAAATTCCTCAAACATACAACTATCTTATACCATTTTAAAGGTAATCTTGTTGTTAATCCCACCACAGTGTCCGAATTCAAAAAGGCTTTACAGCGAAAGCACCACAAACGATTATGTTAGGTCACTGCGAAATCACAGAAAAACACAGCCATTTTTCCAGCCAAAGACAGGAGTCACAAAAAGCAGAAATAGAGATAAAATTAATCACTAACCTTTGATGATCTTCATCAGATGACACTCATAGGACTTCATGTTACACAATACATGTATGTTTTGTTCGGTAAAGTTCATATTTATATAAAAACATCTCAGTATACATTGGCGCGTTATGTTCAGTAGTTCCAAAAACATCCGGTGATTTTGCAGAGAGCCACATCAATTTCCAGAAATACTCATAATAAACGTTGATCAAAGATCAAGTGTTATACATGGAATTTTATATCCACTTCTCCTTAATGCAACCGCTGTGTCAGATTTCAAAAAAGCATTACGGAAAAAGCTAACCATGCAATAATCTGAGGTCGGCACTCAGAGCCCAATCAAGACAAAAATATATCCGCCATATTGTGGCCAGGCGAGGCAGTCATTTGAGAAGCCAAGGCTTTTGAGTCTGCCGATCAGAATGTGGTGATTGACAGAGTCGAAAGCCTTGGCCAGATCGATGAATACAGCTGCACAGTATTGTCTCTTATCGATGGCGGTTATGATATCGTGTAGGACCTTGACCGTGGCTGAGGTGCACCCATGACCAGCTCGGAAACCAAATTGCATAGCGGAGAAGGTACTGTGGGATTCGAAATGGTCGATGATCTGTTTGTTAACTTGGCTTTCGAAGACCTTAGAAAGGCAGGGTAGGATAGATATAGGTCTGTAGCAGTTTGGGCCTAGGGTGTCTCCCCTTTGAAGAGGGGGATGACCGCGGCAGCTTCCCAATCTTTGGGTATCTCAGACGATACGAAACAGAAGTTGAACAGGCTAGTAATAGGGGTTGCAACAATTTCGCCGGATAATTTTAGAAAGAGAGGGTCCAGATTGTCTAGCCCTGCTGATTTGTAGGGGTCCAGATTTTGCAGCTCTTTCAGAACATCAGCTATCTGGATTTGGGTGAAGGAGAAAGGGGGGCTTGGGTAAGTTGCTGTGGGGGGTGCAGGGCTGTTGACCGGGGTAGGGGTAGCCAAGTGGAAAGCATGGCCAGCCGTAGAAAAATGCTTATTGAAATTCTCAATTATTGTGGATTTATTGGTCGTGACAGTGTTTTCTAGCCTCAGCTCAGTGGGCAGCTGGGAGGAGGTGCACTTATTCTCCATGGACTTTACAGTGTCCGAGAACTTTTTGGAGTTTATGCTACAGGATGCAAATTTCTGTTTGAAAAAGCTAGCCTTTGCTTTCTGAACTGCCTGTGTATATTGGTTCCTAACTTTCCTGAAAAGTTGTGTATTGTGAGGGCTATTCGATGCTAATGCAGTACGCCACAGGATGTTTTTGAGCTGGTCAAAGGCAGTCAAGTCTGGAGAGAACCAAGGGCTATATTAGTTCCAGGTTCTACATTTTTTGAATGGGGTATGCGTATTTAAGATGGTGAAGAAGGCTCTTTTAAAGAATAACCAGGCATCCTCTACTGATACCCGGGCCAGGTCGATTAGAAAGGCCTGCTCGCTGAAGTGTTTTAGGGAGCGTTTGACAGTGATGAGGGGTGGTCGTTTGACCGCAGACCCATTATTGACCCAGGCAATGAGGCAGTGATCGCTGAGATCCTGGTTGACGACAGGAGTGTATTTGGAGGGCAGGTTGGTTAGGATGATATCTATGAGGGTGCCCGTGTTTACGGATTTGGGGTTGTACCTGGTAGGTTCATTGATAATTTGTGTGAGATTGAGGGCATCAAGCTTAGATTGTAGGATGGCCGGGGTGTTAAGCATGTCCCAGTTTAGGTCAGTTATCAGCACGAGCTCTGAAGATAGATGGGGGGCAATCAATTCACATATGGTGTCCAGGGAACAGCTGTGGGCAGAGGGTGGTCTATAGCAAGCGGCAAATGTGAGAGACTTGTTTCTGGAAAGGTGGATTTTTAAAAGTAGAAGCCCAAATTGTTTGGGCACAGACCTGGATAGTAAGACAGAACTCTGCAGTAGTTTGCAACTCCGCCCCCTTTGGCAGTTCTGTCTTGTCGGAAAATGTTATAGTTAGGGATGGAAATTTCTGCGTTTTTGGTGGTCTTCCTAAGCCAGGATTCAGACACGGCTAGGTTGGCAGAGTGTGCTAAAGCAGTGAATAAAACAAACTGAGGGAGGAGGCTTCTAATGTTAACATGCATGAAACCAAGGCTTTTACAGTTGCAGAAGTCAACAAATGAGAGCGCCTAGGGAATGGTAGTGGAGCTAGGCACTGCAGGGCCTGGATTAACCTTTACATCACCAGAGGAACAGAGGAGGAGTAGAATAAGGGTATGGCTAAAGGCTATAAGAACTGGTCGTCTAGTACGTTTGGGACAGAGAGTAAAAGGAGCAGGTTTCTGGGCACGGTAGAATAGATTCAATGCATAATGTACAGACAAAGGTATGGTAGGATGTGAATACAGTGGAGGTAAACCTATGCATTGAGTGACGATGAGAGAGATATTTTCTCTAGAAACATCATTTAAACCAGGTGAGGTTACCGCATGTGTGGGAGGTGGAACGAAAGGGTTAGCTAAGGCGTATTGAGCAGGGCTAGAGGCTCTACAGTGAAATAAGGCAATAATCACTAACCAAAACAGCAATGGACAAGGCGAATTGACATTTGGGAAAGGAATGCATAGCCGAGTGATCATAGGGGTCCAGTGAGTAGCTCGGCGGGCTGGAGACACGGCGATTCAGACAGCTAGCGGGCCGGGGCTAGGAAGCTAGCAGAAGGGCCTTAGAGGGACGTCGCATGTGTGTCATAACACATGCTTTTTCAAAATGAAATCCGCGTTATAGAAAACAAAATTGGTTCTACATATTAATTTACAAAGCTAACAGACTAAATTTCAATATCTAACTTCCCCCGAAAGCAATGGGTATGTTCAAGCGGTAAGCTTAACGAAGCCGACTGTTGATGAAAATCGGCGAGTGAAGTCAGGAGAGGTGCATCTGTGATAGCCGAAAGTCAGACACTGTGGTGGTCTCAGATTAACATGGCAGTGTCAACATAGCTGCTGTTGTTTATAAATGTTTTTCTGTATAAGTGTTGAAATTAACTTTCTCCCCATATCACACACACACAAACTAAAAACATAACATGTGTACAATTAATTGGTTAGAGACAGGTCTCAAATATACCTTTCATTTGATTGGTTAGAGACAGGTCTCAAATATACCTTTCATTTGATTGGTTAGAGACAGGTCTCAAATATACCTTTCATTTGATTGGTTAGAGACAGGTCTCAAATATACCTTTCATTTGATTGGTTAGAGACAGGTCTCAAATATACCTTTCATTTGATTGGTTAGAGACAGGTCTCAAATATACCTTTCATTTGTATTTCCATTGGCTTTAGAATTGCGATAAAGTTCGTGTTTCAGTCACGTTTTTGTCCACAATCGCGTAGGTCAAACCAGAACACCCTAATGATGATGGTGAGTAGCAGCTGCAGCAACTTGAAGGCAAGAAACTGCATGACTTCATCAAAAACTGCATGACCTTTGATCACATGATTTTCGTAAAGTTCATCCAGTTGACATATAGTCGCAAATTGGACAATTTGAAAGGCGGTGACCAACAACTTGACAAACATGATCCACTTGTACACTCCTGAGTAGCGCAGCGGTCTAAGGCACTGCATCTCAGTATTAGAGCCACGGATCTGGAGATAAAAATGACCAAGGTATCAAGTTGATTTTGATTGGTCCAAAGCACGGAAACACCTCCAAATGTTACCAACTCCCAACACCGAAAAAATAGAAGAGATACAACCAAGAGCAGCGGTTACAACAAATTAACGTTCTTATTTAAAGTAACTGCCCAGTATTTCCAATGGTAATTAAGTATATTATGAAGCAGCTTTTCTGTGTTGGAATGGTATGGGCGTATTCTGGTAATTAAAAATATTCATGCAAGTAGACCGCTGATTGGCCAGCTCATCCTCCTCAAGGTGATGATGACATCATGTTCTATGAGGAGTAAGCATTTTTTTAAACGGTCTGTTTGAGATACAAGTTCGTGGTAGGTTTCTGAAAGTGTTTTTTTCTCCAATTTATGCTTTGGCCACAAATACTTGTATAGGAAAAGTCAACATTATTTGGATATGTTATAACTTTTATATATAACTTTTAAAAGTCATATTTTCAATGGGCAGTTACTGTAATCAATATGGTTAAATACTCAGTAAGTCATGTCAGAAGCTAACTTAACAGATTCATTACTTACCAACAACAGCTGCCAATTCCAATAAAATTACATCACGCTTTGAATTTCACTTTCCGTGATTTGTCTAACAACTCTATCATGAATCTAGCAAATACGTTCTGTGGGTCAGAGTGCAGTTTTTATTTTGTTTCATAGCACAAACTTCTGTTAGTACGTTCCTCACATTGGCTTTAGTCACTGAAGGAGCAGGCCTGTCCCGGCAAGTGCAGGGGGGTTGCCTAGGAACACGTTCCTTGGAGGGAGACAATGTCTCTATTGCGCGACACATTCCTGTGACTTGTGAATCTCTTTGGAACGAACAGCTAGCGTGATTTAAGCTAATAGAGAGAATCATCTAACAAAATAACTACATTATGGCATTTAAGTTACAAATCATTAAATATTTACACATAATAGACATTTCGGTACATTTGTGGACAAAAATCTTAATTAAGTACAAGCATATTAAGGTTATAATATTGTAGAGAACAATCTATTTGTTAATCGTATGTGATTCATAATGACAGAAATCTACATTTAGACACATTTATTAGCACCCTCTTGAATGTACCCACATTTCACTACATTCTAGAGCAGTGAGTGAATGCCTTATCGTGTGTAATCATCATTTATCAACTCGCGTGTCATAATTTGATCTACCTATACATTATGTAGCCTACAGATGTTAAATGTTGTTTTTTTAATCTCTTGACTGTAGCACCAAAAAACCTCCTAGCAACCAATAAAGTCTTCTGATTATAAAAAGTGAACGTGTCATCGCCTCTTCCACAGGGTGACGAGGAGTCCAGCCAGGGCCTTCCCATCAGCCCCTTTATGGACCGCTCTGCTCCTCAGCTGGCTAAGCTCCAGGAGTCCTTCATCACCCACATCGTAGGACCGCTCTGTAACTCATACGACTCCGCAGCACTCATGCCCGGACGTTGGGTGGAGCCTAACCCCGAGGAGGAGGAGGAGCACGAGGAAGATGAAGAGGAGGATACGACAGAGGATGACGATGGGTCTACTAGCTCAGAGGCATCGCGTAAGAATGTTTCCTTTACTTTACTTGGTGTAGTTGACAGGGACAATGCACATTATTAATGTGCCAGATTTAGCCAGAATCAATGCATGAAAAAACTATTAAATATTGTTTCTCCAAACCCTTCTGTAGAGAAAGGCAAAGCAGCTCCCAAGAAGAGGAGGAAAGTGTTCTGTCAGATCACCCAGCACCTGATGGACAACCACGAGATGTGGAAGAAGGTGATCGCAGAGGAAACCCCCAAGCAAAACAATGTAGCTGAGCCAATCCTATCCATCCACGAGGAGGAGGAGGAGCCAGGGAGCAGGGAGGATGTAGTGGAGGGGGAGGAGCCAGAAGAGGAAGGGGAGGTGCCAGAGGAGGAAATAGATGAGGAGTGGCCAGCACCCCCGAAGGACGAGTCTGAACCTGTAGAAGAGGCGGGGCCAGAGTGAGGGCCCCAAAGGCTCATGGCGAGTGCTATTTGGGATCCTTGGGATATTGCTACCCTAAACCCTAACCCCTAACCCTAAACTTAACCATAACCCTTACCTAACCTTAACCCGTTACCTAAACCATTTTAAATGTAAACTTAAATGGGGTAGGGATGTCCCAAGGATCCCAGATAGCAAGGACCAAAGGCTCATGGGAATGAAACAAGGCAGCCGTTAGCCCGAGCCAGAACATGAAATTACTTTTTCTATCCTATTGACAAACTGAGTGATTTTATTATTTTTTTTGCCAGCACATTCACTTAGACACAACACTGTAGAAGTTTGGGACATAGTGCCTAATGAAAATGTAACACAGAGTGGGAGATATTTACTTGTGTTTTACACATTTTATATATAAAAACAAAGAATACAAGTCAGGTTCAGAAACATCGGTCAATCGTCCTCTTGAGGAACTATTACAATAACCTACAGGATCATATACTGGATGTAACAAACTGGTATAAGAGGTCACGAAGTACACAGACTCTTTTTGCTACCGTCAAGAGTGGATTGAGACTTGGTCATGAAGACCTCAAACCCATTGTGTAAACAACGGACTGCAGAGACTGCCGCCAATTTATATATAAGAAATATTTTCTGAACGCAATTATACTTAAACATCACATGCACCTGTACTCATGTGTTTTGTTTCGGGGGGGATTTTAAGTATTTTCTCTGGGTCTGATAAGTCTCAGTAATATGGTTCTATTTTTACTATGTGGATTGAGAAGGGAAAAAATAGACCGAACAGCTTCATACAAATCTACATTTTCCATTTTTATTAATGTTCTTTAATTGATTTCACATTGCATCTCACACCTATAATCTGTAAGCACACGACAGCAAGCATGCCCTCTAGGCATCTTTTGGTTTTTACTGACAAACTGAAACGGTCGGTATAGCCCACCCTTTTAATTAAGGCCCCTCGATGATCTATGACATCGGCAGAACCATCAGCCGGTAACTTTTCCTCGTGTCATGGTACTCCAGTCGTGTCATGGTACTCCAGTTGTGTCATGGTACTCCAGTTGTGTCATGGTACTCCAGTTGTGTCATGGTACTCCAGTCGTGTCATGGTACTCCAGTTGTGTCATGGTACTCCAGTTGTGTCATGGTACTCCAGTCGTGTCATTGTACTCCCGTTGTGTCATGGTACTCCAGTTGTGTCATGGTACTCCAGTTGTGTCATGGTACTCCAGGGAAGCAGAACATATCTGACTTCAGCCTAGGGTCTTTTTTGACCCATGGCTTGGTTCAGAGGACGTTGGAACACACTAAAAGGTCAGGAGAGGAGTCATAAAAATGCATGCTAGTACTGTAGGTCTTGTGAGTGTTTCTCGAATACAGTTTAAAAAAACAGGCTAGTGTGCCTGCTAAGATAATGAGGTCCTATGACTTTAAGGCATAGTTTCTCAACCTAACTCAAATACAGGATTCTTCCTCTACTACCAGATAAACTGATTACATAGATCACCAGGAGACAAAATACTGTTTTTTACTACTTATTGACTATTGATTCTCACACACACACACACACACACACACACACACACACACACACACACACACACACACCACACACACACACACACACACACACACACACACACACACACACACACCACACACACACACACACACACACACACACAGTATACGATCTCTAAGCCATACAAGGAGGAACCATTTACTGTGAGGTGATTTTAAGGGAGAGAGCAGAGTAGCACATAATAGTCCTAGCTTTGACAGCCAGTCTCCATCCTAAATGGCACCCTATTCCCTGTATAGTGCACTACTTTTGACCAAGGCCCTAAAGAACCCTATTCCCTATATAGTGCACTACTTTTGACCAGAGCGAGCCCCTCCCCTACAGAGCCCCCCCCCTCCTTCTATTAACATGTGAACACACACCGTAAATAACAGTACACACAACAGATCAATGACAAGGCTCCTCTCTGTGTACTGCTGCCAAACACTATACTACTATAAACACTGTGTATACTTTAGGTGGTGAACTGGGTAAGGTGAATGAATAGCCTATGCTCCTTGTACATTTTGGATTCCCTCACCTTTCATCCCAAATTTGACATCGTTCTTTTACATGATCTTTCTCAATCAGGTTTTTAATAATTCTTCCAAGTGAAAATAGATTATTGATGTGATGCCTTGTGTAGTGCATTGCATCGATAGCATACTCAGTACAGTATATGGGATAAGCTACACAGTTGTAGTGGTTAGCAACACTTTAAGTATGCTATATAAAACCTTTATAGGTTGTAAGTTGTAAAATACCTTTTAAAATGTATTTTTTAGATTGGAATCCAGGTTTATGTAGAGTTTAATCCAGAGCCTTCCTGCAGGAAAAAAAAAAGACCCCATGTTCAGGACTTCAGTGAACTTTTTAGTAGCAGACACAAATATTTGATCCATTCACGCTCCTCGGAGACAAAGGCCATACTGTATGCAACGCTTGGCTTCACTATAGATGCAGTAAAGAGGTCAATGAAATGCATACCGTGGGCGATAGAAGGATGCTGGACTTGCGGACATTTAACAAATCTGATCCATCAAAGTGGATATTGGTCAAATCCGTCATGATGTATTGTAACGGGCCCACAATGTGGTTACTCAAATCTGATGTGGATATATTTGGCTGTTTTCACCTCATAACATGTAGAAGTTGTCCCTTTTCAGGTTTAGAAGAAGTGACTGCTAAATGCTAACTCCTGTTTGTGTAAGCTGGTAGCATAGCTAGCATACAGCTAGCATACAGCTAGCATACCACTACAGTGGTGGTAGTCAAAGTAGTTTTTTAACTTGTAATGCAGTTGATTGATGACGATGACATCAACATGTATGGGGGTTGACATCTATACAAGCATCGTACTCTGATTTTTACCTCAACATAGTGTGGAATACACATGTAAGCAACAGTCTAAATGTAGGATCATTTGGCTGGGGGCCAATGAGGAGATTCGGGATCGTTCTCGCATGGCACCTTCCCCCCCCCCATGCGTTTCCATGGCGTTTCCATTGTTTTGGTTGAGTTCCATTGACCTCTTTACCATCTGTCCTTTCTATATGGTCTTTATTATTAAACTGAATGACACTGTGTGGCCAACAGGTTACTATTTACATGATATGAATCTGAATGACACTGTGTGAACAGCAGGTTACCATTTACATGATATGATTCTGCATCACATGTACCATGTGGTCTAAGTATTTTTATAAACTGGGTGGTTCGAGCGATGAATGCTGATTGGATGAAAGCTGTGGTATACCAAACCGTATACCACGGGTATGACAAAAAATACATTTTTACTGCTCTAAATACGTTGGTAACCAGTTTATAATAGCAATAAGGAAC